>NW_005054343.1:1080351-1120169 GCF_000277835.1 Geospiza fortis | reverse complement strand
TGCTGAAGTCAAGAAATGAGATATTTGTGCCATGGAAACGGAAAGAAGTGGTTTAGTCAACTACTGAATAATAATCTGTCTGTAAAGGTGCTATAAGTACAGCCATAGGAGTGGATGACATGGTCATACAGATGTGATGAATTCCAAGGATGGCTCTTAGAGCAGCAATTTTTCATTCCAGAGTAGCTCAGTGTGTCTGTGTAGCTGTGCAGGCATTGGGGGTACCCCAGTGAAATGCCTGTGAATGGTAGGTGTCTCCAAAGCCTCACCAGAGCACTGCTCCAAGCCCTGAGATTGAACCAGGGAAAGCAGAGTTTCCTCAAGGCTCATATGTGAACATTTAGACCCATGTCTCTCTCACCCTGTGTGAGCACATGTGGTGCTGGTGTATGTGGGGGAGAATAATCCCTTTTAATGAGTGGCAAACCATCTATCTAGACAATTTGCATGGATAAGCACAATCCATCATGATACATCACCAAAGATTAGCCTGCTTATGAGACTGATGTGTTTTGAAAGGAACACACCAAAGTGAAATTTATTTTCACACTCCTAAGTCTGTGGCTTTGATCAAGAAACAAAGCATGGTGTTATTTTAAGAAGACACTAATGACTGAAAAAGAAGTGACATGTTTAAAAATCTTGGTCTGCTGTGGGTAATGGTTGCAGGGTTTGCCACCGGCTTCCCATTAGTGTCTGAAAAACTCCCATGCTAAACCCTGCTGCACAAAGCTAGCAGAAATTTTAATACTTATATCTCTGATTAAACTAGTGCACATGTCTATGAAAGACTTATTTTTTTAAGATCAACAAATATATTTCATATTGCTTGCTGCAGATTACAAAACCTTAAGATCTACAAGCATCAATGAACAGTAAAATATATCTGGCCAGATGATTGACAGGACAAGAAACAGACAGGTATTGTGTGTAATAGACTAAAACCAGCCTCTGGAAAAAACATGAAAATGGAAATTAAAACAACAGAAAAACAAAGAGCATTTCAAATTTGCCTTAATTCAATTTTTATTGCTTTGCACATGATGTTACTCAGCCAAAAGCAAGCGAAATATTTTATGAATTTAATAGTACACTTCTGTATTTGTATGCTCACATCTTTTATTCTGTATCAAAGTTAAATGGAAATGTAAGGGTTGACTGTGATATCATTCAGGCCATGTCTCAAAACCATTTGAAAAGTTAACTGCACTAGTTTGCTTGCAACTGATAGTTATATGAAGCCTTTAGTATTTTTATGAGCAAGTAAGTCTTAAGGATGGGCACCTGCTGCTCAAAGGAGAAACTCTTGATTTTTATGAGATCATTGGGAAGAGAAATGTAATTTCCCCTTTGTGACTTTTGAATGAATATTTGAAAATCATTCTTTTGTACCTGAGCTACCATTAAATGCAGATTGCTTGGGTCTTTATCTTGCCTGAAGTTTGGGGTCTGTACAGGCAGTCTAGTTGAAAGGAATGGGTGAAATGAAACTGCTTCCTACTAATGCTACAGATCTGAATGTTTCCTTCTGTCTAGCTGTACTTGTGCATTCCCTCACACGTTCATGGCTTTTTTTTCTCTGACGGCCCTGTCTCTGTTTTTCGGGCTAAGATAGCTAGAAAAAAGTAAAATTGGATGGTGAGTTGCATGTCTTGAGAAAACAATGGACTGCTTCAGCTTTCTGTGTTAGGAGGATTTTCACTGGTTTCATAAATGTACTGGATGATGTGCCCTTTCAGAGCAGTGCAAACATTATATTGAGTGGTCTCCATGGAGTACACTGCCCCTTTACAGTTAGTAACAAAGTGAACATCAATAAGCTTTATAGGGATCATTTGAATTATTACAGCATCTTTCGTAGTTAGCATTGCCATGAAGCTGTAAAGAATAAAGCTTGCACAGTCACTGCTTTATTAAAAGAATGCAGCAAAATGTAGTTTGAACAAGTAGCCAAAAATAATGTGTAGCCTTTTTGGAGCAGGAAGGGGATCTGCCTCCCTTTGTCATCCACTGCTTTTGGTCATGTCATGCCAAAACATTGCTCAGTCATCAAATGTTTGAATTTGGTCATAATGTATGTACAATCATCCCTTTTGGATTGCCCCTGCTGGTATTATTTGTCAGAGAAATTAGTATTCATGTGGTGTCACTGATCTTTCTGCAAATCACATCTATATTTCAGTGGTACATAAATTGTTTTCCTGCTCTGTGTCCAAGCACTGATCTGGGTCTAAGTACAGAAGACTGGGAAGGGAAGGTACAGGTTGTCACTGCTGTGATCAGCTGTGAGTTCCTGCCATAATAATTTCACCCCGAGTTCAATACCCTCTCTACCTGGGTATGTAACTCAGTTCAAAGGTGAAAAACATCAGGAGATAAATGGGCAACCACAAGACTGTTGAATTTTTTAATCTCAGTGAGACCAATATTGTCTTTCTACAACTGTTCTCTTATTAATGTGTGGCTTCACATTGTGTACATAACCATGTCCACTAAAACACAGATTCAAGGATAGGGAAATTGCTGTGAAAGTGGTGAAAAAAGACTTTTCTCTCTGGGGGTTTGTTTGCTTTCTGGTTTATTGACCTGGGAGTCTCATTTGTTGGGTTCCTCCAACCATCTGTATGTAACTTGTACATTCTGGTGGGATTGAAAATGTGAGCTATGTGGATTTTTATGACTTGCATGGATAGTTGCCGAGGTGCTGACTGTTCTGGATGGCAGATGTAGCACCAGGACTGAGGAGGGGCTTTTGGCAATATTCAGAAAGGCGTGTTTGCCTGGCGCTCGGTGTAAAAGCAAACATGATCACAGGAGGAAAGGCTGCCAGAAAAGCAACATCTTAACATCTGTCCCATATAAAATACCTTATTTTTCCTTCTGTCATACAATGTTTGCTTTCTGGTTTCATCCTGTACAACTGCAAAGCTGGTAGGGAATTTAGAGTTTCATGAATATCTGTGTTTAAAACCTCAAACCTATTTCAAGAGTCCCACATTCCCAGCTAACTAGTGCTTTAACTTTTGATTTTTTAAACTTCTTTATACCTAAACCAGTATGAGATATTAATTTGTTTTTCACTCAAAACCAGGGATGTTTTTATTCCAAGTAATTAAGTGCTGATGTTTCAGCCATCCTAATTACTTCTCCTTCTGTTTTTGAGACAGGCTTGGTGGTTTGTTTGCATTTGAAGCTTCTAGTATCTAAAAATATTTTCTCACAATGATACACAGAGGTCTAAATACAGAAATATGTCAAACAGCTAATGGTTGCTTTTCAGTCTGTAAGGATCACCACTAGGGCTCACAAAGAATAACTAAAATAACAAAATCAAAGCATCATTTTTCTGGGATTGGGATTTTTGCTAAAAAATATATTGATGTTTGCAAATCAGAAGGTTGGAGGCCATTAAAGGAATCTGTTTGCAATTGCCTAGAAAAATCATGTGTCTGTGGCTATTACCTGGATGCTCGGTTCTCCTGTGACAAACTGAATCTCCAGCAGCAGCCACGTGTCTGTAGACACTCGGGAATGAGAAAGGATGATGCTTTTTCTTTCTGTCTTTGCCTTTGCTGAGCTGAGGTCAGTGCAAATTATGTCCAATTATATCTGCTGTGCCTGGAACATTAGAAAAATTGTCATTGGTGATACAGTAGAAACAGCAATCTATTCATGAGAAGGAACTGATGCTGCTTAGACCAGAAGCCACCCAAAAGTTTCTGTTCATAATGGTGAAAAAATTAATCATTATGAAAACTTGAAAAATTTAAAAGGTCAACTTTTTTATAGACTTATGTAGTCTTTTGTTTTTATTGTTATTCATTTGGACTCTTTCTGAGTGTTCTGCAGAAGGTATCTCTGAAATATATAAAACTGTCATGTGTTACTTTCTTGCAATTTTTTTTGGTAATTAGTTCAACATGGCACAAGACCTCTCAATGACCCTTGGTTCTGTGTCACAGATTGCACTTTGTATGTTTATATGAAATACCAGGATAAGAGTCAGCCTGGGAGCACTTTGGTGATTTTCAAAGCAGAAAAGTCTCCGTGGGGGCAAATGTTTGTGATAACTACAACTTTATTAAAACTTTTGAAGGCAGTGAATAAAATGAGACTGCAGAACTTCATCAGTGACTGAATTTTTCCTAGTGGCTGGTAAAAATTTGGCTGAAAATATAATTTAAAAAAGATTCAGGCTTGGTTTTGCATAGCATTAAACCTTGTTTTGTTGATTATTTCAAGGCAAAGTGAGTCTAAATCTGTTGGTCCAGTGTTTTGTAAAAAATTGTGTGTGACTTTTGAAAAATCAGTTTTCTCCTACTCATTTCCACATTTTTGCTTGGTGATTGTAAGAGGGAAGAACAAACAATATAGATAAACATGAAATCATGGTTTAAAGCTGAAAAGTCAAGTTACCAGATCAAGGTGTGTTGCAAAAGTAAGGAATATCTGAAAGACTGATACTGAAATGGTGCTTTCTGGTCAGAGGGCTTAAAGGGGATGAAACAGGTTTCAAATAAAACAAAATTTTGTTTTGTTTATTAAAACAATTTAAAAGGGATCCTTTTAACATTATCATTGAATTGCATTAAACTGAATCAATTTGCTTCAATAGAACTTTAAAGCTTAAGTTCTTTAGGTCTCAAAATCCCAGACTTAACCTTGGTTCCACTTTCTAAATCTTTAAATCTTGCCTTTGACCCTGGGCATATAAAACCTCATAGATAAGAAACAGTGGTGTGTACTCACAGGTTGCTCCAGTTCTGAGATCACTTTAGGGAGGAGGCTGCTTCTGAAAACACATGATGATCATATCAAAATATGATCATGGTTTGGGTGCAAAATTCTTCATTTTCTGGGCAAGGAGAGACTTGAAGAGTGAGGAGAAAGATGTTATAATGCAGTTCTGGATTTCATCTCTTAGCTTTCCTGCAATTGTACTAGTCCAGCCTTGGATGATCCTTCGGAAAACTTGATTTCTCCCCGCAGTAAAGCTTTATTCTTCTCACTTAATGGTACAGTCTTTCCTGCATCACAAGGTCATGATGCACCATTTTCATAATAACAGAAACATAATTTTAACAAGAATTTGTAGCCTGTTCATATATTCTTTTGAATAACTCATTGCTTCTTCTTTATCTTTGGTATGGTCTTTTAAGTTACAGCTTACAGATGTGCAAACTATTTTATTTGGGTGTATTTTGTAGTTGATAATCTTCATGGAATTGTATTTGCAAATTTCATCCTATTTTTTATTGCTGATTGTCTCCTTTAAAGACCTGAACCACTTCTTTGCTTTGAAATGTGTGGCATCAATAAGATAATTAATTGAAAGTCTCAAGATAATATTTCAAATTTTACTGAAGTTCATGTAAAGGAAGGGAAATTTTTTTTTGAGAAACACCAAATTTCTATTGTTGGCCTTGTTCCAGAGTTTTTCTCCTGAAATACATTTCAGGAAATTCCTGCAAGAGAAACCCTATAACTACCAAATCAGAAAAGTTGAAAGTGATGGGTTTAGTCATTAGCTTCCAGCCTGATGACCTGGGAAGAGGGGGCTGAATGTTGAACTGGTGCTGGAAATGTTTCCTCTCTGAGCAGTAGATGTGTCCTTTACCAAATTAACAGTCAGCCTTGAAAGGAAAATATATGAAGCATGGATCAGGGAATTAATTCAAATTAAAAAGAGAAATGGTGTTGAATATTCAAACTCAAAGCCAGTATTTGTTCTCTTAAATTTAGACTCCACATGCCTTCAAGCTGTGGGCTACATCATAATGTAGTTTTTCATGGTCCACTCCCATCTCACTGCCTAACTCATAAAATCCCTGTGACAGCTGTAGCTGTGGATTAATAGAAAAGTAGAAGTTGGAAAGTGTTTAAAGTTTTTAGCTGCCTTTTTAATAGAATTTAGGAACTGGGAATGGGAGCTCTCCAGAGACAGCAGTTTCAGAAGTTTGCTGTAAAAACTGACTGCATAAGGAAATTTTGTCACTGAAGTGGTTTATTAAGAAGTAGCAATCAGTTTTATTGGCAGGCACAAAATGTAAGGGTTTCATGAGATACAGGACAGGAAGTTGGTTTTCTTCTGATGTACCTTACAATGAAAACTTAATTTTTTGTTTGTGTACTATTATTCATTCTTTAACTCTTACAGTTTGGACTAACCTAAGTATGATATATCATTAAAACAAAACCTTATATTATTCCTTATTATTCCTTATCTTTCAGAATTGTCTGATTTTGGCATCTAAATTTTGCTGTTAATTCTTACTGAAACGTCTGAAATGTTGCAGAGGATGAATTTTAGCTTCTTGCTCTACATAATGTCAACATTCACCATATTTTCAATAAGTAATACATTTGAGCACATTTATAATCAGTCCTAACAAGAGCACTCATTTCTTTTTGCTTTTAGTTATTTAAAGTTTTAAAATACTAAAATTGAGAATGCTTTTATATACATATATAAGAAAAAACCTCCCCACCAAACCCAGCATCTAGATGATTCCAATGGTGAAAGCATCTGTCAGAGGTTGCTTTTCAAACTTCTTGAAGTCCCAGAGATTACTGGGGACTAAACAAATAGTGGGGTTTTCATTTCAGAAAGCAGCAGTGTGGACTGCATAAAACACCAGGAACAGGACATAAAGAATGTCTTAGTAGTGGGAGAATTTGGGCATTTTGAGAGGGGAGGAAAAAGCCTCACAAAGCACACTTCACCCCAAGGGTATCGTTCTGCCAGGCATCAGCATTATTTATTAATAATAAGTAACACTGAGAGCTGATGCTCTTTGGTACCAGTGGAGTAGTGAGTTGGGCACCTGAGGCCTGGTTTTGCAGCCTCTGTGCCAAACTGGTTCCTTGCAGGTCCTGCCATCTCCAGCAATTTTGCAAATCCCTCTCTGGGGAAGGCTGGATTTCACAGGGCTGCTCAGGGAGCACCCTGAGGTTTGCTTGCCAAACAGAAGAAATAGGGGCCCTGAGGGGCCTGTGGTGCACCCAGAAGTCAAGTTACATCCCTTTATTCCCACCCTCAAATTTCGTCTGTTTTGCCTCTGACTTCTGTCCCAGTCTGAAGTCCCCCTCGTAGAGGTGGCGGATTTAGGAGCCCATGAGCACCTTTAATTTTGTTAACTGGGGTTTGTCACATGGAAGCTGATCGTGAACTGCTTAAAGTGTGTAGGATTCTAATTGATAGCTGAACAATTCAACAGTGCTTTTTGCAGTTACAGAGTAGCTGCCAAAATCTCATAAATGACCATGTTAGTCATATTTTTTTCCTTCTTCAGAAGGAATATTTCTTTCTTTTATTAATATAAAACCACAGTGTCATTATGTCACCCACGCATCCACTGTGTAATTACTCCATTTTAAAGATAAATCCATTGTCTTAGGATGCATCCATCATGGATGTCACCTTTAGCACAGAAGGTGAGACACTAAATGGACACCTTTTACTAATATTAATTTCTATAGAGTCATCAATTGTGAATAGACTATCCATTGTTCTCTTTGACAGAGACAGGCCAATGACAAAGATTAAATTATCCATTTTTGTGGAAGCGAGGGCTCTGCTTCGAAGAGTGCTCTGCGAGATCTTGCTTTTTTTGGCCTGAGTTTATTACACCAATCTACAGTTTGTTCATTTTAAACACTGATCAATTACAGCAGAAGATTGCAGATTGCATGTTCTTCATTGAAATGAAAGGTCAGGAATTGGAGAAGCTTTGATTTTTCTCTCTGAAAGATTTTAGTCAAAAAGAAAAGAAAATGCCTGGTTTTGTTTCTAGCCTGCTGTGTTAATCTGACACTTAAGGGCTCTTCCTGGGTCTTCTGCCAACCTTATCTCAGATTCTCATGCAATTTAAATGACAATTTATAGTGCTCATTTAAATTATGCAGGAGTGTTACTCTCAGAATATACTGAAGGGTACATCACTGGAACCTTGCTAGAGCCAGTACAGGAGCCATGGAGGTCCCAGTGCCTTTAGCAGCTAATAGGAACTCTTGTGTTATTTCCAGAGCCATTTTGGGGGTGGGGGTGTGAAGGCAGGCATGCTGCAGGTGGCCTTGCATTCTTTGTGTTTTACCTTGATGCAGTGAGTGAGTGGCATGTCTGGATCCAGTGATATGGGAGAAACTGACACAGGATGAATCAGACCAGCAGCCCATGAAGTTATTTCCCCATTCTATCTGGATAAAATTCCTCAATATATCAGGGCACCTGGGGACATGGGTTAGTGGTGGCCTTGGCAGTGTTATGTTCACAGTTGGACTCAATAGTCTTAAGGGTCTTTTGCCACCTAAATGATTCTATGGCTATGTTTGGTATTTGACAACTGTTTAAATTTAGATTTCTTTCTTGTCTCTGGGAGAATTTCAGTGCTGTACAGTATTCTGGATCAGAATACTGGATTATTGTCTTAAATCCATTGTGTGTTCATGAATGAGATAAAATAGAAAGGATGAAATCCTGGTTTGGGAAGGTGCTTCAGTGGGAAACAGTTCAGTACCAGCATAGGCTCAAGGAAGTAGGGAAAAAAATCCAAATGTCATCGGAAGTATCACCTAAAATACTGGGCTTTTGGCAAAAGCTAACAACCTGCTTTGGTGTGTGTTTATACAGCATGTGCTTTTACGGCAGATGTTTTTTAAAACACCTAACCAAGTTTGTAAGTAGCTTTGCTACTAAATAAGAGTAAGCAATAATGTGATTGCCTGTTTCTTTCCCACCAGGTGAATGGTTTCCATAGGAAACTCCATAGCTGTTCTTCCATGTGTATTCACTTGGTGTCTATCTTGTGGCACTAGGAAAGAAAATGTCTCTTCTGGCTTTTATGGTCCAAAAAAATGTATTTCCAACACATCAAGTTAGTCACACTTGCTTAAAGGTAAAAATATTCAAGTGGCAAAAGATCTATGTTTTGATTGCAGTAAATGGCAGGGGATGAGAGCCTTGGTGTGCAGAATCAAATGAAGACCACAGTTACAAAGGGCCCAGCTCTTCCTGCAGTGGTGCTGTGGGGGTTGCTCTATGATTTTTGTTTGTTTGGCTGGCCATCTTTGCATGGGCATCACATTTCTGGACAAGGCATGAAAAATTGGACCTAATGCAGGACATAATGCTTCCCTAGTGAGTGCTGCACAGTAAATTTGGGCTCTGTAATCAAGCCTTGAAATTCAGATGCTTTATTGTTCTGAAACTTCTTTTGACGTCTAGTTTATTTAGACTTTACAGAGAATGCTAAAGTTAAATCTCAGGATAATCCCAAATATTTTATTTTAGGAAAGTTAGGAAATTGTTCTTTTCCTTGTCCAAAAATACTTGTACATTAAATAGTAGCTATTAAAAAGGATTCCTTGTGAATTGTTTCCAGTGGAAGTTTCATGTTCTGCTGTGTGAAGGTAGTACAGATAATAGGTTGGACAAGAAGATCATCTTCCAAAATATGAGAAATTTTGTAGCAGATTGTTGGCACTTGCAGTCTGTTTTGTAGTAAGTAAACCTACACCCTTCTTGGTTTTTTTACATATCCATCAGGCTATTTTAATGACGTGGAGTATTCTTCATGTGAATTCCTGATTTCTTTTGTAACTCCATTCTTCTTTCTTCTGACTTTTAAATGCATTTTAAAATGGGTTATTTTCCCATTCACGCAAATCTCTTTATTTGTTAAGGTACTCCACTTGTGGCACTACCATTTTTTATTCACCTAACACTAACTAATGTGTTATCCCCAACTTTGAAAGTTTTCCAAACGAAATAGTGCTGTCCTCACTACACTGTATTTTTTCCTTTGTCCTGTCCTGGTCTGGTATTCTCTTACAGCAGAGACCTATCAAAGTACAGAAACATGTGAAAGAAATTGCATTTTTATAATATTAAAGACACAGTTATTGAAAGAATCCTATGTGAGAAAGAGGAGAAAGATCTCAGAATGTACTTTTTAAAAAGTCTCTGTTGTATCAGGGCATATGTTTATTTCTGATATACATATTGAAATGAGAGGTAACACAACCAAATTACATGTTAGGCATAGATTGAAATAGTGGCACTTTGTTTAGTGTCATTACTTTAAACTGCTGACATAAAAATTAACTTGATTAACAAAAATTAGATTTATCAGTAATTTTAATAGTTGCCAGGCTTAATGCAGCATTTTCCTCATTCCAACTGTTTCTATTTCTCTGCATTTTGTTAAAAGAAATTCTGGGACACAAAAGGGACAAACATTGTCCAAAATTTGGTATTCTAGACATCTGCTGCACATCAACAAACTCTGTGTGCATGGTTTTCAGTCTGTCTGGCCTTTTTTTTCTATAATAATTTGTGTAGTTGTTAGGGAAGTTAAAATACATTCTGGAAGGACTACTGTTTCTTTTTGACTGTTTCTTTTTGACTGGGTGACCTACAGTGGACAACCACCATGAAAGGACATTAGTCACAAAGTTGGCTAGGAATAGTATTTTATTAGGAGAAGAAGTAAAAGAAAAAGGGCTCTACTTGAGTGTGGATCTTTTCTTTAGTCCTAATTAGAACCACAATCCATCATGCTGCAGAGTTTCTATTCATTTTGGTGATTGGGGACATGACAAATGAATCTCGGAATAAATGGGATGTCAAGGCAGAGCAGGAGATGGATGTGTTCTGCATGGGATGAATGTAATAAGTACAGTTAATGTTGGCAACCAGCCAGTCCCATTGCCTCATGCTGGGTGAGTTGCCCCAAGGCTCTGACCAGGGGTAAACCACCAATAAATGATTCCCCTCATCTCCCATTTATTAGAGAGAGAACACCTTGTCAAGGTTCGTTTTCTGTTTTCCTAACTGTCACTTTGCTTCAGTGATGGCAACTAATTGAATATTAGTTAATTGTTTCTAATAAAATGCTGATAATTAGATAGCTTTTTCATCTTCCTGGCCTAGCTCCTCTCTTTAATTTCACTTCCCTTTCAGTAGCCTCCGTTTCTCACACAGCCGCGTCGAGATTGATTATCTGCAGCGAGCGAGAGGCCAAGCAAGAAACTTCATTTAAGATTAATTTCAGGGAAACTGTTTTACAATTTTTCTAAATTGAATTTAGTCTTAATTTTAAAGTGTTAGGGGTTGTATGTCTTCAAAGGTTGCTTTTGGATAATTTATTATGTAGCAAGTAATCAAACCCACTCTTGAACTAGGATGCTCAAGATGTCGATAGGCATTCCTTGGATTTAGCCATAGTGCCAAGCCTGGTTTTGCTCAAAAGTGTTGGGGAGACAAGGGAGGCATTCCCTGGCATATATACTAGATTGCCAGTAATTTATTTTATTATTAAGCAATTCCAAGGAAATACTGTCTTTGCCTCTTTGTGTCAGTGTCTCCAGTCCTGTGCTCCTCAGTTGCCTTTGGTAGTTATGGTAAGCAGAGGGGACATGGATGGTCTCCCCTAAACACTTCAAACCCAGTGTGAGATAGCTGTGTGTGTTCATGCCAGAACCAGATCAGCAATTGTCTTCCTTACACCAGCCTGGGAAAGACTCAGATGTATCTTCAAATGTGTTTGAATTGTAGTCTGTTCTTTGAATCCATTATAAAAACAACTTCCAAAGTCTAAGACCTGTGTGAATGCTGCACTCGGCTGTTTCTCAAGAAATACTTCCCAGTAACTTGATGGCTGTCTGGCCAGGTGTGAAATGCGAGGGATTGCACTAATTTCAGTTGAATCATGATGTCTTGCACAAGTGCAAAGCTGTCCCAAGGGACTGTTCTCTGTCTTATCTGCAGTAAACCGTAATATAACAAATATATTTCAATTCAGTGTGCTCACAAACTGAGGATAGTGCAGCTGTAAAAATGATGGCAACAAATATTTCTGCAGCCTGGTGGTGGGGATGTGTGCATGCCTGGTAAGGGTAAAATAAAAAGCAGCAAAACATCCAGAATTTGTATTATGTTGGTGCTTATTTAGCAAAAAGGAAAGGCTGCAAAAGGCACCCCTAAGATCACTTCTACCTTAGCCTCTATCTCTCCCCACACAAAACCAGCTTTATTTGTTTGCATTCCCTTGGGGAGGGGATGAAACTGTATCATGCAGCTTCTTTCAGTCATTGACTTGTGTAAAGATATCAGGGGATGGATATTTGTACCATGGCAAAATGTTGAGCAGCTCAGTGTAAGAACTGCTGAGTTGGAAAAAGAAGCTGGAGAAGGATGAAATGAATACTGAAAGCACAGAAATGAGAAAATGGAACATAATGCAAGCAGAATTAGGGTACTTGGACTCTGTCCTAAGATATTCCTGGCCAAGTTTGTCCCTTCAAGCAAATAAAACAACCCCAGGGAGCAATTTGGCCTACCATGCATACATTTAGATTCTCTGAAGAGAAGCAGAATAACCCAATTGCACGGAGTGAGAAAAACTGTAACAGCTTTTACATCCTATCTTTTGCTCTAAGAGATGTGGAATAGAATATATGGATCATATAGAGTCCTTGCTAAAATCAACCTGATACATTTTTACTAGTTTCACAATGTACCTATTATTTAAAAACTCATCAGGAGAGAAGGTCAGATTCTGAATGAAGATAGGTGTGCACTTGCCTTAAACCTGCCAGAAAAGTAAGTCTATAAGACTTTCTAAACTTCTGTCCTTTTTTTACTAGCAAGCCTCTTGGCAGGAATTGGATTGGCGACTTCCAAAAAATTCAGTGTTTCTTTGACTGCACAGTCATACAGAACTGTAGTTCATATAGAACACATCTGAGCCAGCTTTAAATTAGGAATGTAACCAGAATGCCATGGAGCTCAGCATGGGACAACATGCTTGTCTGGCTTCTCAGGTAGGTTTTGCTGCCTTACCCTGGCTGAGGTGTATGCATGTATCCTCTGTCTCTGCTAAAGGACACCAGAAGACTTTTATCATAAGAGAAAAAATAAAAAGTGTGGCTCTCAGATTTATTCTGTATTGGAGAAGCTGAAAAGGTTCTCTGCTAAGTGCAAAGAGTGATCTATGCTGTCTTTAAGAGAAGAGTGCAGATTTTTGTATTCTACTCTGGCTGGATATATAAATAGAAAAATAAAAAGGAAATTGGTGAAAGACCAGAAAATAGTTCTCTCATTTTTCTTGCATATCTTAATCTTTCAATGGAGGTTATAGTTAACATTTTTCAAAGACATCCAGCTTATTACACATCAAATGTGTAAGTCTGCAATCCTCTCTGGTGAGCATCTTGCTCCTTGAGCGGCCCTGCTGGGCTCAAACTGTTGCAGCCCAAGTTTCTTCAAGCTGCTTCTCTTCCCAGTCAGTCAGGGTGGGTGACAAACAGGTCAGCTAAAAGCACATTTGTGAACTCTCCCAGGGATGGAGCAGACCTGATCACAGCACAAATGAAGCACCCTGTGTGTGTGGTAAACATACATATTAAAGAAGTCCAGTTGCCAAGACTTATAATTTGTAGAAGTGGAGATTTTATTATTATTTTATTATTATTATATTGTTTATTTTATTTTATTATTATATTATTTTCTGTAAACAGGATTTTCTTCATTAGCTGTGGAGTCGGTAGGAAAATCATCTGTTGTTATGAGGGTTTGTACTTAATGGCAAGATCTCAACACAGCAATCCACCTCAAGTAACTCTGAGCACAGTAACAAATAGGTCCCCCACTACAAGCTGTGAAATCTGATGTAGCAAAGACTTCCAGGTATACTCACATGTTTTGGTCTTGAGCAAGCAGTCTGTTTCTTCTGATTTTTCACTGGAAACAGCTGACTGGTAAAATATTGTAATATTGTTTCAAAAAACCGTGCTGGATTGCTTGTAGCCTGCTATCAGTTTACTCCACTGGCAGTTCAGTTTGCAGCACCTGTGATAAATGAGTGAAATTAATGATTGCCAAGTGCTGCCTGACTATACTTGATGTAAAGTGAGACAGGGTTTTTTGAAGTTCAGGCTGTCATCAGATTTTTTTTTTATTTATTCCTCTATTTTTAGAAGCTATGTAGCAGCAAATATGTGCCATGTAGTGCAGGTTGATAGACAACTGAATGGCAAGGCTGTAATGGGATCTTTCAGTTCTTATTGAATTCAGTCTGTTTCCTTTTTATTGCTCTGATTATACCTATATACCAACAAGGCATGTTTAAATCCTCTAGGAGCCTGCTATCATCACAGCAGAAATGTGTTTTCTCTTTACAGAAAAGAGAAGAATTCAGATTATTTGTAGCTTGTGCAATGCTTATGTTGCCTTTGTTTTTGAGCAGCCATTTGGAAGAAATGTCTTCCTGTGAAAGGAAATAAAACATGTAAAACCTGTCTGTGTAAAATGTGGTCCCAAGATCTGTTTCTCACCTCTTCAGAGCACAGTGTGTAGGGGTGATGGGGGTGTTGGGGAGCCCAGGGAGGACTCTGCCCTTTCTAGAGCAGTTTCTGCCCTGCAGAACAGGAACCTTTGCCCAGCTCAGCCACTCTTGCTGCATCACCTGAAGGCTGGAGCTCCCCACAGATGCCTGAGGTTGTGTCCAAACTGACATGGCATCACTGGCCAGGAAATAACCACCAGGGGGGTTCTTTGTTTAAAGAAATATAAATAATTTTATCTTGAGATTAATTCTAATTTCTAATAAAAATCCAGATAACAGGCATCCGGAGAAACAGTCGATTCCCCTTGCTCAGCTGTGTGATGAAGCAACATGTTCTTGCAATGGTGCAGATAAAAATTAGGTCCAGTAGGAATATATATATATATATCAAATAGATATATGTATATCTATATATATAGATATTTGATATCTATCTATTTGATATATATATATCAAATATATATCTAATAGTTTAGCAGTGAGTCATTCAAGATCTGTAAGTATCCTCATTTAATACTTGACGGATACAGAAATGTCAGTTGTCTTTATAAACTGTAACTCAGTTTGAAGGAACCTCATGAGAAACTGTAACATTAATGGATTTGATGGAAGCCCACCCTGTTCCATACCCCTTGATGTTTGGTTAGTGAAAAAGAAAAAGTGAAAACTGGTTTGTTTACAGTCCATGCAAAGACAGTGAGTTTGTTTGGCACTTTTGGATTTGCTGGGAAGCTGCAGTGCTTGTGTGGGGAGAGGCAGAAGAGAAATGCCCAGCATTGTGGTTGCCCTCCATAACTTTGTCCACAGACTGGGTAAATCCCTAGCAGGGGTGATTCAGGCTTTGTGTGTGCAGGGTGTCCCTCAGTAGCTGAGAAATATGGGAAAAGCCAAGTGATGATCATGGTGCTTATAGATGAATGTAAATTTCATAATCAGCTGTAGTCTGCAGCTGGAAAAATACAAGTATTGTGAAGTATTTTGAAATTATTACTGTTCAGGGATCATAAGACAAAGATTAGTTGTCTAAATCTGTCTCATAAACAAATTAACACAGTCCTGCTTTCTGTTCAAAATATGATTCTTGTTGGAAGGATTAAACATGTTAAATCCAGCTAGAATATGCTGTGATCATGTTTTTTAGCAAAGCTGCAATAATCAGACATTTACAACTAATAAATCGGCACTTTAATTCCTCTGCAATAAGGCTTTGAAATATAATCTGTCATTTCAGATTTATAGAACATGACTTTTCATAATTATAATTCTCAAATGCACATTACTAGTTATAATTAAATTCACTTTCAAAAAATCTGAAGCATTTTTGTGGATTATCTGCTCATATTATGTTCTAATGGTAAAATTAATGTATAATCTGTTGAATAAATTTGGTTAGTTCTTGGATAGAAAAATATGCTCTACTATTGATCAAGTCAAAAAAACTTAGATAAGAATAAAAATGTGTACTGTATATCTTAAGAGAGCTCTAACAAAGCCACATCAAGCTCGATCATAGGCAAAAAAGGAACTTTCCTTCATAAAAGAAAAAAAAATGAAAGGATTTCAACTAATTCAAAAGAAATTTAAAAATATTAAATTAGAGCTTGATTAGAAAAGGTGTTAAATATTGGCTCTGGTTAGGATGTAACAATGGATTAAATTATAGACTCATTCAAGTGAAGAATGAATCCCTATTCATGGGAACAAGCATATTTATTTGTGGGTGTTGGTTCAATAAAAGCCAAAGTGTATCACTTACTCAGCTTAATGTTTCTCATTAATAAGATACCCAAGAACTTGATGTATTTCTTGCCATTACTGTCAGAACCACACTATTATTTTGCTGAAGCAGAAGCTCAGGCTTTAAAAATCTCAGTTTTAAAGCCAGTAGGTGAGATCCTGCTGCTATAGGGCAGGAGCTGCATGGATGCTCATCAGATGATTTTTTCTCCTTCACAATGTGTGTTCTTTTCTTCTGCTACTCCTCCATGAGTGCAGCTGTAGGTGACCAGCCAATCCTTTAGATTTTTGTGTGATACATAATGGAATAATTTCTTCAGATCCTTAAGTAAGAAGTATAGAGAAGGTAACAGTCTATTTCTGTAGCCAAACTGAGGCAACTGGGACCATCAGAGGATCAAATCACCAGTGGGTTTGGGAACAGTCTCTTGTCCCCAGAGAGTTTTTTGCTGCTGAAAGGACATCTTTGGGCTGAGGACTTGGAGCAGCTTTGTCTCTCTTCTGGCCTGAGCAGGCTGCTCTGCTCCCTGTGAGCACCTGTGCAGGTGATATTTGTTTGCTCAAGAGCAGACACCTCCAGGGCCCATTCTGCACTCCCATGCTCTGGGGCAAAAGCAGGCTGTAATGTACAGGGCTCACTTTAATGAGTGTGATGTGGCCAGAGTTTTACATCAGCACACACAGTTATCAAATTACTTCAGAACACATGAAGCTGTGCAGCTGAACTTCACTGTGCAGATCATCTTCCCCTTGGGGAAGTTTGTGGAATGGGCCAAAGTCAATGGGAAAGTGAAGACTCAGAGATGAAATGTGCAGTGGAAAACAGGGGAAAACTGGTGTTTTCTCATGCACATGGGAAAAAATGGTGTTGGGCTGAAAGATGGCAGTAGTTGTGTTTTACACTTCTATTTAATGTTCCATCCTTCAGCCCAATTCATCCTCACTAAGTGAAGGTACTGGAGGAGTGACTGGGCAAGAGAAGATTGAGTAAGTGTAAAATCAACCTGGAAACTGTAAATGTAGGAGAAATAATAAAAAAAATATATTTAAGTAGTCCAAGAGGAGGTAAATAGATTCCTGGAAATCAACATGACACTGTGGGTGTGTTTCGGTGCAGAGGCTGCTGGATTTGAATGGGGATAGAAGGTCACTGCCTTGTTAGGGCTGAGAGCTTGATGGGGGTAGCTGGAGATAGAAATTCAGAGGCCCTCTGTCAGAGCGCAGAGGGATGTGAAGGGCTGCCATTTCTGGGGAATATCTGCAAGGGGAGTGACAGTAAATATACCTGGGGACGAGTTTTCCCTGGATTAGCTGGCCCACCTGTGGCTGCATTTCTTCAGGAAACTTCTGGTTGGAAGTATGTGCACATCTCATATGAGAAAAGTTCTTTATTAGCTCTGTAAAAGAATGGATACTTATCTATCACAAATCTGTCCACTTAATTAGCAAGCTGGAATAATATCATTAAAATATAGTGTTGCCATTACTGAAAATAGTTGTTAATATGCCACTTTTACAGTTAGCTGAAAAGCAATTATTAAGATGTACAACCTCATGCCTATTGATGCCACCTAGCCTTTAGATATGAGGGAAGCATGCAGAAATTGTGCCTGTCCACCTTACCCATAACACAGGTGTAGCAAATGGGGAGGCTGCTGGTGTGGATTTCAGTGAGAGAATCCCAATTTCTTGTATTTTAATGAAGTTCTATTGCCAAGATTCAAGAGAATCTAGTGTGATGAATGACTAATGCTCCATGTCCCCTGTTTTATTTTTGAATGTGAAATATAATGCAATGGATCAGGTTGTTCTTAATTTTTACAGCTGACAGACACAGGGCAGAGAAATATGGTCTTGGATAAGAGGTGTAAGGGTCAGGCTTTATTCCTAGAGCAGACAGCATCAGGTAAATTGACAGCATCACCAAGATCCCACAGTGTGTCCAGTGTGGGCACTGATGTCCCATGTGCAGCCAGGGCCTGTGACCTTCAGTCTTCTGAGAGACACAAACTCCCTGAGTAGCTGCTCCTATCAGAAAGGATGAGATTAGAGAATAAGTAAGGTATAAGTGATGGTTGCAGAATCAGGTGCTTAAAAACCTTAGGAAAAATGCAAGAGGGTATGAACAATTGGGAATTAGAGTGTATCAGAAGGGCTTAGGGAGGATTCAGCTCTGTGTTTTATCTGAATATCTGTGGTTGTTTACTCCAGTCTGTGCAAACAGGGGATGTTAATTGGTGAACCAGCACTTGGCTCTGGCATTACAAACACAGAACTCTGACCTGTTTAGTACCATATGAATATTATAAAGTGATCAAATCTGTCCTGATTTACCTCTTCTCTGTGATACTGCCATGTCAATTTACACTTCTTTTGATCACATCCTTCCTGATTTGATTTCTTCTGGACATATAAAGTACAGGATAATGCTAAATTTGTTTTAGGACTTGTGTGGATTTTTTTCCTTTCCAAATTTTGAAAGGTTACCTTGGCTTTTGAAAAGATATGGCAAAGACCTTTCTCACATGAGAAATGTGTTGGAAATATTTTCTTGGGCCTGCTTGGTGCTGCCTAATCTGTGTTTACAAAAGAAAAAATGCATAAAGAACTGCATTTTCCAGAAAGTACAGAACAGCTACCTCGTGCACATCCCAGGAGCTGGGCAATTGATATACATTAGCAATGCCTGAGGATGAGGAGCTCTCTTTATCAGCTGAAGCCATCTTTTTTTTCCCTCAACAAGAAAAATGTAAGCATTCATACTGCAGAAAATGGATAGCAGATGTGCCTTCCCCACCCACCACCCCAAACACATTTGGTGATGTCTCAAATATATGTAAATATTTAGAAATTTTCCAATCTGCTTAAGGATATATGGTAACACAATAGAATTTAAATACAAATATTTATTTCAAATGACACTTGCAAAACTGGAGAGCCTCCCTGCTGATGTGTACAGAATACTATGACAAAGATTATTTAAAGATACGTCAACAGTTTTACATATATATTGGAAAATGCTCTGTGTGCATGTTCACATGGCTGGGAAACTTGCCTGAGTAAAGGAAAGACTTTGGATCTTTGAGGGTGACTGGACCCAGGTGGCCCCATGGACCAGGGGCTGTGGCTGCTCTGTGAACAGCACAAGCTCTCCTCTAGGATGGGAAGAAGAAAACACTTTTACACTTTCTTTTTGCACTAATAAGGTAAACAGCATTAGCTGGGACTTGCTCCTGTTGCTCAGGGATTTTTTTTTCCCAGCTCTTGTTTGTTTTTCTCTTTCCTGTTACCTTTGTGATTTGCCTTAAAAAAAACAGGAGATGATAATTTTAACACTGAAGGGTTGCAAGTAAGGCACATGAAATGAAATGCAATTCCCACTTTCACCACTCTGAGCAAGTGCCAGTCATTTGTTTTCATTCTGAAAGCAGCTGAGCACTCCCTGGCTTCACAGGATGTGAACATTCCCAGTATCTTCATTCAGCATCTTGCAGGGTTCTGTTTCTGAGAACAGGCACTCTTCTGTGTTTTTACTGCTGGTGCACCATTTCCTGTTTCCTCTCTGTCCACATCACAACTTCATGTATTATTATTGTTTTGGGCTTATGGAGATACAGTTATGCAACATAAACTCATCTTTGAAAGGCTGAGATTGTCAAAACAATCAAAAACACTTGAAAAATCTTTTGCTAAATATTCTGATAAAAAAAGAGTTTTACTGCTCTACATTAGATCCCAGCAGAAATGAATTATTTCAAGTCAGGAAAATGTGAGAGTTTCTCTCATGACTGCTTAGGTGGACACAGTTCATACCTGAGCTGGGGCCCAATGGCTCCAGTAGGACTTTGAGGCTTCAACTTTCATGTATCAGAGACCAAGCTATGAATCATCCTTGGGGGCACCAGAAAGGTTCTACCAAAAAAGAATATACTTATTTGCCTGAAATGGGTCTGGTAGAGAAAGAAATATTTGTGTTTTTAATCTGAAATTCACATGCATTGTTCCTGAGCATCTCATACTTTGCTGGGGAAATTGTCAATTATTTATTTGAGTATTGGAGAAAAATCAAGGGCATATCAAGGCACTTCATACCTTTTGAAGCAGTCTAAAATGTTAATATTCCACTGTGGCAAAATTCTCTGTGTTTTTTTTTCCTACCTCTGAACTTGACAATGTTTTCCTTATTTTTGCTGGGGAACAAATGTATCTGTTTTCTTAACAAATGGAAGTGTTTGACTAACAGATGCTACCTTTCAAATCAAAACCTACTAAAAATATGATATGGCCAGAGAACATGTGCCATATTTTCCAGTTAGTGGGTGAGAACTTTTTCTGCAGCTGTGCTGTGTGTCTTGGCAAATGTTTGTCTGTGCAAATATTCCTTCCTCAGATTTATCAGTGCAAAATTTTTAAACTGCTGTTGAGATAGAAAGGAAGTGTTGGAGAACAGAATAGCTTTTTAGCATTCCACATGTTTTAATTTTCATTTTCCCAAGCTTGAGCACCACCCCAAGTGTAGGAAGGGAAGGTCAGGGAGTCTCTTTTACCCCAGTGATGGTGTTGGGTGGGGGAGGTCACCCCTTGGGGGTAGGAACTGGAAGCATATTGTGAAATGTGTGTGTCCTGCTGGAGGGAAGCACAGGTTATGCTGCATAGGGAAGGTGGAATATTTTTGGTAGGTGAAGAAAATATCCTTCTCTTTTAGTAAGGTTGAAAGGAGTAGGAGGAATCAGTGACCTTAAGTTCAAGACTTTGCACTTAGAGTTGGAGCAGGGGGAACAACAGGGGAAATGAAGACTAATCCATAGTGTTTTTCTTCAGTACTTCCTGCAGCCTCCCCTGCAGTATGATAACTTTGAAAATACCTGAATTTTGACAGCCTTTCATTCAGCAAAGAAATACTGTGGGGTATATGTTACAGAGCTCTTCAAAGACAGAATTAGCATCAAAGAGTGTGATTTTAATGGCAGCTTCTTCTGTGTCTTGACTGTTCCTGTTTATTTTGTGATTTGACAACAAGACATTTATGATTAACAGACTCCAACACAGGTCTCTAATTCACTCATCTACAGGTGGATGCTAACTCAGATGTGAATAGAATATAAAGTTACAGCACAGAAGCCATTCCTGAAAAATGTTTTGTACATACCAGCTGTAATGTTTCTGACTGCGATGTATGTAAAGATGCAAAAAAAGATTTGCTGGTTTCAGTTAAATGGTTCATTAATAAACATTAAATAGCAGTGATTTTGTCTTTGCTAACCCATTTTTTGATAAGACAAAACAGACATTTAAATATAGATATGTATGTGATAGCTGCAGGCAAGTTATTTTTATAATTAATTACAACATTAGGAACCAATCATATAAATATCTTACTATAGACCACTCTCCTTAAGTCTAATTCAATTTAAAATCAGTAATTGTTGTGGTGTGTTCTCTAGTAATAATGGAATTCTTGGCAGTAACAAGGAACAAGGAGTTGGCTGGTTTAGAGAACATCGTGGAG
Source organism: Geospiza fortis (assembly GCF_000277835.1). Taxonomy (NCBI): domain Eukaryota; kingdom Metazoa; phylum Chordata; class Aves; order Passeriformes; family Thraupidae; genus Geospiza; species Geospiza fortis. The sequence goes on along the minus strand of NW_005054343.1, from coordinate 1,098,578 downwards.
ATTTCTCCTTTGGTTCCTCCCTTGTCTTCTGAAAACCAGAGGGTCCCTGGGAAGTTCTTTCTACTGCATTTATGGGTGTGTTGTTATTCAAGTCACACAACACCAAGGCAAGCTCCTCTCTCCAAAGCACCTACCTGCAAGGTCTTCAAACTCCCATCTCCAGGATGTGGTATCTGTTAGCAGGATTTCCTCTGCCTTTACATTTAGTACCCAGTGGAGAGGGTGTTCTGTTATTTCCATTTCACCAGGAGAGCCAAATAGGTTAGTGAGCTCCATTGAGCCTAATCCAGTGGTTGAGTATTTTAAGGTTATTTGTTACAGTTACTATGTTTTTCAAGTTTCCCATTACTTTTACACTTGACAGGAGTAACTTAGTCAAATCATGATGCAATATCCACATGCTTTGTAGAAATCTGTACATCTGTTTGGCAATCAAAATTTGATTCCTTCTTTTAAGCTCAAGTGGGATTTGAGTTTGACTGGTGCCACCTGTCCATTCTAGAACTGCAGTCCTTCCTTTTCCTCCCAAACTGTTACAGTGACATCACATGGAAATGATGTCTTTAGTAATGTTGCATGAAACATTTAGGACTCTGGAAGATTCTATGTCTGTAAGAAATCCACATAGTGCATATGAGGTTGTCAGGAGAGTTGCTGTGCTGTTAGAAATCCAAATCCTTTATTATTTTAGCTTTAAAAGAAAAAGTATTGGAGGAGCTGAGAAACATAATGTGGGCTATCCTCACTAAAGGGAACATAATATACTGCGCTGAAAACCTTCACTTTCTATATTCCCCTTTGGAGGTAAGAATATCTGGCACTTTGCAGGAATCTCTTGCTCAGCACTATGCAAGATGGGGCCCCATGACTGTTTAAATTTCCAGTTCTGTTCACAAGATATATTCTTTCCAATCACTTTTTAAAAAAAAATGTTTTTTTAGAGAATCATTAAACAGAGTCAGTTTTATGACAATGAGTTCTAAAAATATTCTGGGAACAGCAGACTAGTGCATAAAATGTGTTGCCTGCCTCCTCCCCCTAGTTCTTTCAAATAACTAGAGGTCATAACCCCCAAAATCTGGTTGTTGGCTGTTGGTTAGTAGAAACCAGCTGAAACCCTGGTAAGACAAATCTTCACAGCTGTATCATATGTCCTTTATTGTCAATATATCTGCAAAACCTGCCAACTGCTTGTCACTTAACATAAAGTGGATGCAGAGGGGGGGTGAAGTAGAAAGAGAAACAGATCCTGCTGCAATTTGAAGGCATGTTGATCTGGTAAACTTTTCTTCTCTTATTTACTTCTGGTTTTTTCCTTTCTCTGCTTGTCCAGCCTATTAAAAATAGAGGCACAGTATGTGTTCAGCCACTAAGAGCAGATTTCAAAATCAGCACTGCCTTTTGTTTTCCTGGAAGGTAATTTCCAATCCTGTGTAACAAGTCAGCAGCTGTGGCCAGGTGGAACCACTGCCTGTGTGTACCACAAGGATGAGCAAGAGACTCTGATCCTTCAGGTTTTTAGGCTGGACTGGACACTGCCACAGCCTTCAGAGCACCCTCCACACTGTGTCAAAGCAGAATCAGCCTTGGCCCCACCTCAGCTCTGTCAGGAGAGCCCTGCTGCTCTGGCCCAGCCACCCAGGACCCCACACCAGTGCATCCCACAGTGCTGCCAACGTGCCAGGGCTGTGCCCAGGATCACAATTTTAAGCAAGATTTTGATCTTGCTAGGAATAGACAAATTCCATTCCAAAGATACTATTCCTTTCCTCAAAGGGATGCAGATTTTAGACAACTACTGTATGGGGTAAGATGAGTTTATCTTTAGTAAGATTTCTTCTGGTACAAGAGGATGGCAGAATGTAAGAGGAAGAAACAGAGAAGCTTGCTTACTTGTTCCATTGTTATCCTTCCAATATCACAGAAAGCAAGAATGGGATCTTATTCTTAAAACTGAACTTTGTTTAGAGTTTTGAAAAAATGTTGTATATCTTTGGAGTTTCTTTTATAAAAAGGAATTTTTCTAAGGTGATTTTAATTTCTTTAAAAAAGAAGAAAAAGTAGGTAGATAATAATTTGTTGGCAAGTTCCAGCTTTTATTCCCATTTATGGTGGGTCTGATGCCCCATAGAAAGGCAGCGCAAGAGCTTCAGAGAGAAAACCTTCCCCACAGGGTGGTGTCCCCCATGCCTAGGAAAAGCTGTCCCCTCTGAAAACCAGACAGATTCTTACCTGGTCAAGGTCTCTGATCTCAGAAAAAGAGTCACAGAACAATTCTGCTCCCTTTTTTAAAAGCTACTGAAAGAAAATAAACTATGGGAATGAGAATACCCAGAGCATTGTTTCCTGGCCTCCAATAAGGACCTACTTTTCCAGTCTTGATTTAACCTGCCAGCTAGTCCTGCAGGGAATAGTACTAAAGAGAAAGGATACAGATCATGCTCAGATTGCAGCTAATTATTAAAAATGGCTTAGTTATGTTTATTTTTAATTGCCTCAAACCTCAGTAGTGTAATGGAGCTATTAAGAAATAACTCTCTGAAAGAGTTAACAAAAAAAATTTAAAAAATCAGATAAGGTCCCCAATGCACTTTTGCATTTTATTGACATTTTAATTAGGACTCTAGTATACTTCAGGGATCTCTGCACTTAAACAGAAACCATTTTAATATGCTACACTGGCAAAGAGTAATGGATGAATACAGACCCATATTCCCATATGTTTTATGGTACTTAGTGATTCTTTTGTACAATGTATTATGATGTTAAGACATTTTATGAGTTTCTATTGGCTAAGATGAGCCATATCAAATTATAATTTTGCTCAGTGGATTTTACTGTAAGCAGATTAAATAGGGCACGTTCTGTATTTATTGTACAGTTAGATCTGCCTGGTTTTGTTTTTCCTATTGTAGTCTTCATTTACTTTTCCCCTTAAAGTGAATATAACAAGCGTTATATAAAGAAATTGCTTGGCTACATTTACCATGATCTGAGGTGGTTGTTTGCTGGATTTTTTTTAATAAAAGTTGTTGGAGCTGAAAGGATATTTTCCCCCTGATAATATTGATTTAAATGAATTCTTATCTATTTAACTGTGCCACTAATGTGCCTGTGAATATTTTTCTTTTTAAATAGATGAGTTGGCATCTAGTAGTATTATCTGGGGACTCCAGCAAGCCAAGAGAGATGAGATTATTTGTCCCATTTTGGACTCAGGAACAGGACTGTCTGTTCAAGGGGTGACAAATGCAGTTTAACAATGCTTACTAACTCTGGAGTTTGAGGATTTTGAGTAACACTGAGTTGTAACTCCACTCATGAGCACCATGAGGCAGTGTGAATACCTCTCCAGAACTAAATTAAGGTGCTCAAATGTGTGACTTGGTACAGCACCCAGGGGAGCCCCACAGCTGGAGGGGGGAAAGTCCTGTCACTGCTGTCACATGAAACAGCTGGGGTGAGAACCACAGACGTGTTACAAAGTCAGGTTAAATGCTGATAGCCACTTTTACTGTTATTCTTTCTGGATATTTTTCTCATAAGAGACTCTTTCTCCTTGGTAGTCTAAGTCCAAAATCTTATTCTCATGAGAATGTCAGTGTAAGCATTGGTTCCCCATATCTCAAAAGCCATCTCCAAACAAGTGAGAGCAGCTGTAAGGAATGGAGGGGAAACATTCCAGCTGGTCAACATGGTGATTCAACAAAGCCTAAACTTTGGAAGCAGTGTGTTAGTATTGATGGAGGCTTTGGAGAAAAAAGGCCTTTGGTATTCCATTTCTTTTATACTAGCAAGGTTTTAATCCTGAAATTTTATTTTGGGCAAAAAATATTAGAAGAAAATATATCTTTGTTCAAACATATTTCTCACAGCATAAATGAAGTATTGTAATTGAATGTGAAGTCTGAGATTATCCTTTAGTTTAGCTTTTCACATTAGATGCTTTTGCCACTTCCAGAAAACTTTTACTTCTTCTGAATTACCATAAACCTGCTGCTCTATATTTCCTTGAAAGCTGTCTTTTCTACAACACTTGTATTATTCTTCTGTTGTGATAAATGATGTTTTAATTTAGAGAAGGTTGATGAAGAGGTGAAACTATTTAGAGAAATGAGGAATTTGTATGTTTGGTACCAGCATCACCAGACAAAGCTGACTTGAAAGCTGTAGATGAATGAAAGGAGAATGGAGCAGAGGAACAGCACTCTGTCCCTGAGGATATTGATGGACATGCTCAAAAATGGGAAAGGGTCAAAAAATACCTTCAAATTAAGCCATTTTAAGGCAAAGTGAATTAAAGTGCATGGATTTTCTTTTATATACTTTCTATTAATACATTACAGTGGGACACAAAAGAAAAAAAGGGAAATGCTGCCTTCAGGCTTTCTCATCCCTTTTTAGGATTTTGTTCAGAATGTTCTATACTTCTATATGCTAAAGCCACACTGTAAGGGTAATACCTTTAAGTGAAGATCATCCAAACCTCTTTGGGGCCAGCTGGATCCCGGCAACAGCTTCAAACCCCTAAATTCTTCCTTGTCACTGACTAAGAAGTTGGTACCTGAGGTCATACTACCCCTGTGTTAAACATAGTAAGTGGTAAGTTCTATGTTTCCAAACTAATGTTCTATGAACCTTTGAAAAACAGATGAGGTAAGATGAGACCTTGGACATTCAGGTCCATTTGTCTGCAGCTTAGTGGTGAGTGATTTCTTTCTGAATGAGGTTTTTGGTGTGCTTCAGCACAATTCTGCCAGAAAAGGGCCTGTATGTCATGGGTGAGAACACTTCATTGGCACGGGGCTAAGGAGAGCCTTTGCCATCACAGCTCTCTGGGATTCATTAACCCATTCAAATTATATTGCTCATTTGGCTTTAAGTCTATCTTCTCTGAGCAGGAAGGTTTCTGCCATGGTGCATGACAACATCTGTCAGCGCCTGTCCTTGTTAGCCACACAGCCCGCTGAGATCTTGTGCTGAGGACGAAAAAGAAGCAAAAGCCTGACATGAAATTCAAGCCTTTTGCATCCAGCCATGCTGACATGGTTCCCTGTTGCCCGATTAGGGGGATCCCAGCACCTTTGAAGATGGCTTTGCATGGCTGTGGCACACAGGCACTGGGGATGGTGCCAGCTGGGGAATTTGGAGGAAAAAATTCCATGTGTAACTCCAGCATTTGTTACGCCTCATCGTAGAGGAATTTTTTTAGATGTTTATTGAAAAATTATTATTTCCCTCCTTTTAAAAAAGGCAAGACACCAAAAAACATCCCCCTGTGTTGATTCCCTCTCTCTGGTGCACTGATGGGTATATTTAGGCATTATCTTGCATGTTTGTAAATATGGAGAAATCAGTGGCATGTGAATAAGTGTGCTGCTTGATCAGGCCTTTGTCTGCATTCATGTTTGGTTAGAGCACAGTTCCCCCCCTTTTCCTTCCTCCTTATTAATGTCTCCTGGTTTTTGGTCCCCTTCCTTCCACCCGCCCCCCTTCCCACTCCATCCCCCCGCTCCTTACAACAACCTCCTGCCACCCACTGCTTCTTCTTCCCTCCAGAGGAGCTGATAAGCAGCTGTTTTTGGAGGCACAGCTAATGCCATCCCTCGGGGGGGTGTGGGCGAGGAGGGAGGTGCTGGTGCACGGGAAGGAAGCCGGGTGTCCCTCATGGAGAGCAGACCAAGTCACCTCCGCAGTCAGCACAGCAGCCGCCTGCCTTAGGCCTAGCATGCCGACTTTATCTCCAAATTCAGATCTGGTTCACAGCCCTATGCCAGACATGTGCTGCCTTTTTTTTTTTTTTTCAGATGCCTAAGGTTCCTTGGTATTAAACTTAGGGAGAGACAGGCAGACAATGTGGTGAGAATGCGTTGCTTTGTCTGTTTTAGCATGTGCTAGCAATAATTCCTGATGCCGTCTTGCAGGGGAGAAATACTGCCATGGTAACTTTTAACATAAGCATGAAATCAGCAAGCTCCACTCTGATATCTCTTGTAATTAAATAGCTAATAATGTACAATTGTAATTTATACTAATGCTTTTGATATTTCGTCTTTATCTCGGAGCCCTTACCTCTTGGCGAGGCGTCGTATCAATGTGGACATGGTGCTGAGGGTGGGGCGAGACAAGAAAGGGATCTGGGATACCTCATTATAAATGTGAGGCTGGTGCATGAACCGTGTCTGCAGCAATCAAACAGCTAATTGTTATGATTTGGCTGATAGTGTCTTAGCTGTAATATCCTGCGCTGTGTCAATTTTTCAACCCTTAATGTAACATATTTGCATATCGAGCCATCACAGTGACTATCCTATCAGCTGTACTTGAGTGTGTGAATCAGAAATGCATTGTTCCCCGTGCCCTTCAGCATATCGGATCAAAAAGCAAAGCTAAGAGATAATTTTTATTTCAATTATTTTTTTTGGGAGGGGGACTTGGAGAAGTAATCGCATAGACAGTTTCCTTAAAGATAAACCCCTTGCTCATACATGCGTTAAAATTCAGCTTGCAAGGCACCTAGTGTGGCTGAAGCCTAGATAAAAGAATTGAATTTTTGAAAAAATGAAAAAAAAAAGAAGAGAAGCCAGTGTTTAAAGTGTCCTGTGAAAGAAAGAAGGCATTTGGCCTTAGGCATGTGCATCCACAAGAGACAGCTTCAACTCTTATAAAGTGGGGAGTTTTGTGTGAGCACAGATGCATTTTGTTTTCCTATGAGGAAAAGATGATTAAATTATCAGAAACAAAGATAAAAACCCAGGGCTTCCTGGATATTCTTCTTTTGCCTCCCTTGTGTCTCACTTACTCCTACTGCTTAGCAAAGGTGCTGACTTTATCTCTCTAAGCTTTAGTTTAAATGTCCAACACTGCTTATTAATGAAAGTAGTAGGCTTTTGTTTATTACATGTAATAATGGGGAATATGACTATTTAATATAAATCTGACATTTAAATTCCACTTAGTTCCGAGATTCAGTTGATATAAACGAGTAACTCTTTACCCTAGAGTAAAAACTCCCTCAGTCTGCATTTTAAAGCATTGAAGTTTTCAAAGTAATCAGTTTTTTTCAGAGGAACCAAATTGTGAAGACATCTGTTATGTTATTAATTTCACATAAATCTTAAGCTCCTCAAGGCCTGAAATGAGGCTTCATTCAAGCCGAATTAATGAAACATGATTGTAAGTCCCTTGCATGGAAATGCTGTCATACAGTATTGAGTTGCTTATAATCACTGAGTAATCTTGCAGGCTGCCAAGGGAGAGCTACTTTAAATCCCTCCATAAAACAATATCTGAAAATATCAGAACACTAACTATATCCTGGAAGATTAATAGCAGATGAAAATTTCTATGAAATGAATCATTCTTTCTCAGTAAAGGATACAAACATTTCCAGTAACTGCAGATTGTATAATGTGGAGCACAATCTATGATCCAGATGCGAGGTGTGTTTAAGCTCTGAGATTCGTTCTAAATACAAAGTTGCTTAAGTATGCTAGAATTCTATATAACAGAGAAAATGCTTGGAATTATATAGGTTTCTAATTCCATATGGGCCAAATCCTCGAGGACGTAGTCAAAACTCCTCCTGACCTTTTTTGCCTCAGGAAGGACCCAGGGATTTGGGAATATGTGTAAATATTGCACCGAGTGAATGATAACTAATCATAATGAGTAAGAAGTAGCATTCTAATTTTGAATTCTTTCTTTGAACACTATTTGATTTTTGGTCTTTTAATTGAGCAAATGAAACTTGCTATTCCTTTTAAAAAAAATTAATACAACAGTACCACACAACTTATTTTTAATGTTGAAACAGGAACTTTTGAGAGGCTTAACTGCCTTAATCAAACTTCAAAATACTTCATTGATCTCCAGCTGAATTGGGAAATAAAAATCTGCATATGATGTTTATTACACAAATCTTCTGAGTCCTGTTAGCTTTGATATTTTTTTCCTTTTTTTTCCTTAAAAAACCCTAAAAAAATCAAAGATTATTAAATACAAAGACAATCCTTTTCATGTAGTGGCATATTATGCAAAATAAATTATAAGGACAGTGTATACCTAGAGTTTTTGATACCTGGTAATTACTCCACAATTAGGAACCTTAGTGACATTGGTATCTTACATAATGTGACTTTAGGTGCAGCTGTTTGAACCTGCATTACACAAGGCTTCAAAATGTCCTAGCAATTTCCTTCTATATTTTTCAGCATAAAGACTTTTCTACTTTTGGCCCCCAACACCTCTCTCTGTTCTGTCAGATTTGTAAGAATTATTTTTTCTCCCGAATGTTTGCTGAACATAACCAGGGCTTAATTAATTATAAATAAATAATTATAGCAGTTGCATATATGCTCCTGGTCAGCAGCTGTTGGTGTTGAAAAATACTTTGATGTTTTATACAAGGGAGGTGAGAACAGTTCTAGGAGCTGTAGTTCCAGAAGACTTGTTTATGTGTTTTGATGGTATGAATAAGGTTTGTACTGCAGTTGTGAACATATCCCAGCATTTGAAGTTTTCTTTAGGACTGCAATGTGAGAGACATTGTACACAGGTAGAGTGTGAAATTTTAAGTGTCATAAAATGACAAAAACCTTTTGTATCTTTATCCTGTAGGATCCTGGTCTTGCCAGGTTGGCAAAAAGTAAAGTGGACTCTCATAATTCATTTTGGTGGGTTTTTTAACATAAAATTCTGTATAATTCACTGAATAAAGATGCACTAGAATCTAGCTGTACTACTTGAAATTCTGACAACCTCAGTATGAAATAATAAAGAAAAAAGGCAGCTAGGTCTGCATTTTACCCATTAGTCAGATTCAATATTACTTCAAAGATGTTCCAAATCTGCATTTGAGTACCATATGTTGACACTGTGTTTTGGACACTGGAGATTACTTGAAGTACTGCAACCATGACTTGTACTCTTCCTCTGTAATCCTTGGTCTCCAGGGCATTACTGAATTCAGAGAGAAGCAAACAGAGCAGGATTGGGGGTTTTGTGGTGTTGGTTTGGGGTTTTTTTCCCTGCTTTTTGGGGGAGTTACTGTCTGTTTCTGGTGCTGCTTTCTTGTTCACCTCCGTGAATCCATGTCAAAAAAACGGAGACCTTATCTAGAGAGTGCCACACTTTGAAGTGCAGAGATGCAAATCCAAACATTGCATCACACTGTCAGATACAGAAATTAGTAGCATCCTGCATGTCCTTTGAAGTTCAAGGCTGTGCTTCCATGGAGTGTATTTCCATACAGAAATCAGATGGAAGCTATTCAGACTCAGATAGCAATAATGACTTACTTGCAGTAAATCTTACAGTTTTTGGCCACACTTAGGGTATGATTTACTAAATGCTTTTCGGTCAGATGTTACTTATTAAGATATTACTCCCTCCCCCCAACTATTTTTTAATTAAAGGCTACAGATCTAATGTGTTTATTTTTTCTACACATATGTAAAAAATCAAATAACTATTATATACCAGACTATTTTTTGCATATTTTTAAAATATTGTAATTTACAAGCTTTGATAGAAGATAGAACTACTTGACTGCAGCAGCTGTTTAATTACAGTGGAGAATATTTTAAAATGACAACTTCAGTGGTGGTCTGTTCTGAACAGTGAAGAGAATAAAGTAGGCTGGACGTAGAAGCGACACATTGGTAACTGCAAAATTGTCAGAGGCACTAAATTCTAATGTTTAATCACTTTTTAAATAAATACTGCCTCCTGATCATGGTCCTGCAGCCAACATGCTGTGACCACAGCTCCCTCTCCATCCCTCCTCTGGCTGGGAGTGCTGCTGGCTCTCTCTTCTTTGCATGGTGCACAAGGGGAAGATCCAGTTTCTTACGTCTTTCAGCAAAAATTCTTAAAACTGCTCCAAAACTTGATTCAGCCAGCTTTGGGTAAGATCCAGCAGACCAGATTTTCTTTGGCTGCATTTGTAGGTCTTCAGCACCCATAGCTGAGGCCAGATTTTTATAGGTGCACAGTGCTTAACAGGCCATGGTTGATAGTTAGAGGTAGTTGCAAAATGCAGTCCCCTTAATAGGTGAAGAGAGATTTTCTAGACACCACTCAGACACCTGGGCTTAAGTTTCAATATTCTTTCTGCTTCTTGAGCCACTTCCCTTTCTTCACTGCCAATACAGCCAAGGAGATGGCATCCCTTGTTGTGAAACTCGACTCTGTGGAGATTCCCCTTGCTCCCAGTTTTGGATCCTTGAGTGTAGGAAGCTGCTGAAGCACATTTGTTATATAATGAGAGAAAATATCAGTTCTTTAGAGGAATGTGTGGTCTAGGTTAAGATGCTATTCAAATTTGTGTATCCAGATACCCTGACCAAGAGCCTTATCTCTGTATTCAGCATCCCCTATGGGCTTCTAACAACAGATCAAAAGAGAATCATCCTTTTTTACAGTTAACAGACCAATAATATTCTTTTTTCTCCCTTCACAATTCTCTCTCCTCGAAATTGCTGCTTACTGAGTTCTTTGGGCTTACACTGTGCTCAGAGGGAAACTAATGGGACTCCATTTATATAGTATAATTGCAATTTGAACAATAGATTATTTGTCTGACCATAGGGGGCACTTGTCTTTCACTTTAGATGAAATCGTTTGGAGAGAAAGGATCTTTGCAATACAGCTGCAAAACAGTAATGCATACATGGATGTGGATGGGAAGGATTTGTGCAGCCATATATTATATCCAAACCTTGAAAGGTGGAGGATGGAATGAAAGAAAATGGAACTGCTTTGAAAAGAACAAACCATGAACTAGGTCTATATTTTATTTCTTTCCACTGGGCAAAAAATAGGAGCAAGATGGGAAAAATGAGATTATTTCACATGGTTCTTGTTGTTATGCAGATTGCCTCTTTAAACCCATACGTTCAGCACATCTGGCTCCCTTGTGAGTTTGCTTTTTGAGCTGGGAGGAAAAATGCACAGTGAGATTAAGGGCAAAATAAGGTGGAAGGACAGAAAGGGAGAAATAGTTGTGGAGTGAGGACTAGCTGGACTAAGGAAGATTTCCCTGAAAAGCTCCAAATCCGTCTTGTCTTCCCTTAAACCTTCCCATCTTACAGCATCAAAAACTCCTCTCTTTCTCTCTCATAACTGTGAGTGGTCAGGCTGGGGCTGCTCTGTGAGCACTGCCAGGAGGGCTGACCAGCTTTGCCTGCATTTGCTTGTGTCCTGGTTTTCCTGCTGCTATTCCTGTCTTTTTCCTGGATCATAAACTCCTAGGGACAAGGGGTCTGCTCTCCATGGTGGTGCTGCTGCTTGCACAGCTGATGAGTCAGCTGCTGGGATAAAACAAATACCACCCACCTTATTTTATTGTTCTGAAGCAAAGGCAGCACCTGAGCCCTCCCCTCACAGATTCTCAAGTGAGGACTTATTTGTTCACACTGTGCCAGTGCTTTGCTGTGCTCTGAGCAGACAGCTCTGGAGAAGCTCCCTGGGGAGTGCAAGGCTCTGGATGCAGGGCAGCTCCTTCCCCCTGCCGGGAGCTGCTGCAGCCTTGTCTCAAGTGATCCAAGGAGCATGTGGGACGTGTAGAGCTGGAGCACATGGAAAGATGACATTTGAAGGAGGCTCTGTTGATGAGAATCTTACTGTACCATTTGTTCCGTGGTGGAACTTTTGAAGTCTCCATGAAATTTTTCATCACCGTGATGGACTTTGCGGAAGGAAGATGCTCATTAAAGCACCTGCATGTTTTACACAAGTTCACACACAGAAACCTAGAAATAATCATCCTGTATATCTGCTTGCATCACAGGATGGATGGCCAGGACCCCTATGGGTCAGCCTGCTGCCATACTGAGCTGCTGCCTCCAGTTTATTTTTTATTCTGTGAAATATAGCAAATGCTCTGAAATCTTGAATGATCCTTGCTGTGAGGTATGAGCCTGCAGAGGATCTACCTGGTTGTGGTCTCAGAAATCAGTGTTGAGGCTCACCAGAAGATAGCCGAGTGGGTTTTTTTCCACAAAATGTGTACTGAGGAACTCTGTGTAAGTGATGATCTGCATTATATTTTCTGGATTGTGTTCCTTTTGCTGGAAAAATCTTCCCTCTGTGAATGAGCTATTCATAGCTGTACAAGAGAAGCTGAAATGGCTCACATTTTTTCAGCAGGGTAAGCCATATCTTTTATCTGTTGTTACATTTCCAGCTCCCTGTGCACTACATGACTGAGACAATGCACCAAATAGGTCACATGTGTAAACTAAATCCTTATAAGATGTTACCAACACCGTTACTCTCTCCACAACTTGTTCTCAACTCCTCTGAAGAAAACTACTATTATTTCAGGTTATTTTAAGTCAGCATTTTGAGTTTATTTCTTGCTCCCTCCCCTTTAGAAGATATATGAGCTTTACCAAATACTTTTAGACACGGGAACACAGGGCTGTCTTTTAAATGCTTAGAGTGGATAAAGACAAAGAAATCCAATGAGCTGTGACAGCCATATAACCAGTCTGTGCTGGCTGATCCTTGCAATATGTCTGTGGTTAGATATGCAGCTCCCCCTGTGCTTCCCCGCGGGCTCTCCTGCCCGGTGCTCAGGATGCAGCCTGCGCACTTTGGACACTGCTGCAAGCTGAAAGGAACGTGGGAGCAGATCTCTGGTTTGGACCTGAGCGTTTAAAGGTTGTCACAACACTTGTTCCTCTCACTGAACAGGGGAGAATTGTGTTTTGCAGGCTGGTCCCCTCTGGAGTGCCGTTTGGCACACAGCTTTTTGTTCCACTGTGTGGTTTCAAGGTGAACCCGTTAATTCAATATGACCCTTTTAAGAAGTCCAAACATTACATTCTGCAAGAAGGAAACAAAGCACTTAGTGGTATGAATCATGTTTTAAGATGGAGCAGAGGTGGTGTTTGTGTTGCCCCAAACAGTTCCATTTTCAGTGGAATGAATTTATCTTAGGAAAGCTCTGGGACACATTACACTTAATTGCCTTTTAAATTTCAGTGATTTTTGCTTTGCTTTGGGGGAAGGGAGATAGTTTGGCTGGTTTAGGAGGTTGTGACTGACTTTGCCTGGCCAGATTATTTGAATTACCTTGTCAGTTTGGACTAACCTTAAAACAGTGCTTTTGAACAGTCTGCCCTTTCTATCAGGTTAAGCCTCTGCTCCTGAAGCTTTTCCATCAGAACTCTTGCTCAGCTCCTTCCTGGGTCTAAAGCATCTGCTGACAAAGTCCTGGAAGAGGACATAGAGAACGTGCTGTCATGGGTTGCGCTGTCTCCTACAGAGTGCTTTCGTTTATTTAGTCATTACAGACCGGAATGTAATGCTGTGATGCAGCAGGAGATTGGAGTTCCAGGTAGCTTGAGTTTGGGATCTGTCTGGGATTACAGAAGTTGCTCAGGGAGATATTTTATTTCCTGGGCTGATGCAGGAAAACCCCACCATTTTCGTTTTCATTAGCCTAGCACCCAATGGACAGCCTTGCCTTCATCTAGCCCTGGTGTAACTGATGGCAAGTGTATCTTGTCATGATTTTCTGCTGGGTAAATAAGCACTCCTGAAGCCAGCCCAAAGCAGCCAAATGTGGGATGAGGGGGGAAGGCATCCCAGAGATGTTTTCATGGGCTTTTGCTGATATATTTCAGCTGAGTCCTGCAGAACGCTGTTGTGACTCAAAACCATATTTTATTGCTATCTATATTAGACAGAGAGCTCAACAGGTACTTAGAAATCCTGAGAGATGGAAATACTGCACTTCTGTAAACAGACAGAAATGTGTTGACTTTTCAACTGTGCAACACTTAAGCAGTGCACCTCTCAACAGGTTTTCTCCAGCTGTTACAATATCTGGAATTCTTGCTGGGGGAAATTACTCAGGAACATCTGAAACATTGTTTGTAGGAAACTTTTGAAATATTATTTCAATAACATTTGGCTTCCTGAACTTTATAATGCGGTTTAAGCTCAGGAACATTTTGGATACTTTGGTGGTCTGCTCAGTGTCCTGCCAGTCATTGCACACCTTCCTCTCTGACCTGTGAGGAGCCATTGAACAGTGATGCTGGTGGCAGTGGGGCAGCCTTAGGGTGGGGAAAGACAAAGGAATAGCTAGAGGTGACAAGAAAGACATTTTTTGGGATTTATTTGTGGAAGGATGGAGCACATCTGAAAGGAGGAATAATTCCAGAGAAGCAAAGGTAGATCTAGGGATGGCACCCTTTGTTATGCAGAGCTGCCTGGGTTGTGTGTGTTGGGAAAGCTCTCTGAGGAGATGTAGGAGTGCTGCTCAGGCGGAGTGCTGCAGGCAGCTGTGGCTTTTTGGCTTTTTCTGCAGTGTCTGCAGCCCTCAGCCTGGACACTGGCTCACAGGTACAGCATGGCTTGGGCAGTGGGAATATCTGGGTGCTGGTTATGGAACTGTTCAGTGCTATGTTTCCTGCTCACGCTTTCCTTCACTCCCCACAACTGTGGCTGCTCCAAAAATTTATTAATGCTTACAAATAAGGAAAACTGCAGACATTCTATGAAGAGCCATCACATTGAGAGTGATGAGAGAGTCCAAAGAGTCCATGCATTGTTGCAGTAAGGCAGGAAGGAAAACTTTTATAATTCATGAGTAGTGAAAGCTTTCTTTACTTCTGGGATAAATATTCCAACCCGTTAGGTATACTTTATATGTAACATTTACATCTTGCTGAGTGATTAGTTTAAACAGCTATTTTTATCCTGCATTTCAGCCCACAACTCTCTAATGTTAATTAGTATTAGGAAGGAAGTATGTTTTCTTCACATGCCATAGCAAATGTGCTTTATATAATGATTACAGAACTTGTTTGATCTTTTGTTTTTACTGAACACAGTCTACAGCACTGACGGCAAACTGTTTGGTTTTAGTTTTCTTGTGCCCTGGGCTGTTTTCCACTGTGTGAAATTGCTGAACTTTTTTTTTTTTTAGGTGTTTTATTCACAATCATTGAAACTGTTGGAGTAAGATAGAATTTATTGTAAAGGTTCTTTAAATTACTGTCTTTCAGTGAGCAGTTCAAATAACTCCTGCCTCTCCCTGTTTTGGGCAAGTTTGAGGGGCACAGTTAAAACTGATAATGTCAGAAGTTTGGGTAGAGGTGTTCAAAGGTCACAAGCTGTTCAGGTATTGACCAAGGAGAGCATTGGGGGTGGGGTAGCCAGAACATGCAAACCTTAGTGAATAAGACATTGCCAAATATTTAGAAATCAATTATGTGAAACATCCACAAATTGTGCAAGTAGGGGAGCTTCTATGGTTGTTCCCATTCTGCATTCATGATTGTAAATAATACAGAGACAGTTTTAGTTGATACATATAGACACAGAAAAAAAAGGCATAATTATAGAACTCTTGAATGGTTTTTCTTGCACTATTACAAACAGAGGGGAGCTGCTGATTCAAGCCCTCTAGCTCTAGGAAGGAGAGAAGTATGAACCTCAATAAAAATTTTTTACTTCCTTTCTCTGGTACTTTGAAACTTCAGATCTAACACCTTGCCTGAATAGTAAATGTCTATAGTTTCTAAAAAGGTTTTCCTCCCAAAATTTCCTAGAACTACATAAAAGCACCTGGAAGAAACAACTTGTCATTCTAGACCCCTATCACAAAAATCAACTTGATGTTTCTCTCAATTAATTTAGACTAAACCAAGTGTATTGTTACAGTTGCTTTTTACTTGTGAACCTGTGACTATGAGTTCTATTTTTCTTAGAATCAAGGAAAGTGGTATAGTTCATTGTAAAGTTACATCTCAGGATCAAACTACTGATCCAGCATTTTGGTGTGCAGAAAATAGTGGATTAAGAGCCCATAAGGCTTTTAAGGACTGGACTGGAACTGCTCTACAATTTGCAACTCAGCTCTACATTGATGGACTGAACTGATTTTTACAAAAAATGCACATATATTTTGCATTTCACTGGCTATGGATGCCAATTCTAGTTGGCAATCACCAGATCTGTGGTGTTTTTTCATTAATTGAATTAAATTCAGCATTCCTACCTGAAATACTGAGGCTTCATTACTACTGTACAGCCTCCATATCTGTAGGTGTTCAGCCCTGAGATTTCTAAAAGAAAGTGAAATAATTGTTTAGGATGTAGGAGAAGGAAGGTAAAACCCACAAAACAACCAAGGAGAAAGAAGGGCAAAGAGCAGCAAGGGGAAAGGATGAATCCATCACTGTGAGGGTTGTGCGTCCTACCTCTGCCCTGACAGGTGCTCAGTCAGGGCTTGGTGTTTCTGGGGTCAGATCTGTTCTTTCAGAAGATTTCAGAAAGCTCGGTCTGCTTCAGAGCCATGGCCTGGGGGTCAGTGTTCCACTTAACTTCCCAGCAAGATGGGTCAGTTGGGATATGGACCGAGTGCCCCACAGTGCCAAACCCCTTTCCTTTCCCTCACAGCTGCTCCTGCCCTGATGCTGCCCTTAAGGCGTGAGTTCACCTGGCTGATGCTTTAATGGGGTCAGCTCTGTCCCTGTGCCCCAGCCCCAGGTTTTGTTTGGGCTGTTTTCCTTTGGCTGCGTGTGGAAGGAGAGGGGAAGGGCCGGCAGGACGGGAGCAGGAGGGGAAAAGGGCCGGAGGAGAGGAAAAGGGCCGGCAGGAGGGGAAAAGGGCCGGCAGGACGGGAGGCGCTGAGCCCTCGCAGCCGCGGCTGAGCCGAGCCATCAATAATGCAGAATGAATTCCTGCTTCCCTCGGAGCTGAGGAAATAATACCCAGCTGGAATTGAGCAGTGGCAGGGGACACAGCACCCTTGAGACGGCAGGGCTGCAGCTCCTCAAGGGGAGAGCTTGGAGAATTGAGTTTCTCCCTGCGTATGCCTGATTTCTTCTCCTGCCCACTAGAAAATTGAGAAGTCAATTGGCCTTTTATTGTTGGGCTTGAAATGACTTTTCTCTTTTTTTTTTTTTTCTTTTCAATTAATGTTTTATTGAATTTTGAGAAAGGTAGATTTACGACTGCCACCGCAAAGGAGGGGAGAGAGAAATAAATATAAAATATTCAGGCTGGGCAGTGAGGAGGCTGGGCTGGAGCCTGTGCCCCCCCCCCCGAGACAAAGCCTTCCCAGGCCTCAGGAGCAGCCAGAGGTGACTGGTGGGAGTCACTGGTATGTGCTGCACCTTGTGGGGGCTGTGGGGGTGTTCAGGTGCTTTTTCAATCTGAGGGTGAAGGTGCGGGATAATGCTGCTATGTTTGTTTGTTTTTTTAAGTTCCCTTGCCTTGTCCACAATCACTTTATCTGGAGATTGTGCAAAAGCAAAGAGCACTGCTGACACTCATATACAGCAGTTCCTGTGTGAGTAATGATTTGTGAAGATACCAGCAGTTGCTCCAGCTCTCGTGTGAACAAAAAGAGTTGCAGGAATAATTGTGGTGAAAGCAAATTAAAATAGTGACACTGAGGATCCAGTTTGTTTGTAAACTCAGACATTTATGAAAGTCAATTTACAAGTGTCTATAATTGGTATCAACTCACAGTAACAATTAACTGTAGCTGTTTTCTACAGCAGGAAAATCTTGTGGTAGCACTCACAAAAAACAAACTCAGGTCACCTTGCATGGAAAAGCATTGAATCCGGTGATAAGCATTTCATCTGATTTTAATAAATGTAATCCTGGCTGTTATGACCTGTGCCATCTGTAACATTATGCAATGTACCTGTTACGTACAGGAGATGTGACATTGCATGAGGAGGTGGCAGTGATGGGATAGCTCAGCTCTGCAGTGTGGTGGCAGCATTCTTCTGCAATAGTAAGGCCTTTATTTGTTTTTAAGATGTAGATTAATTTGCTTTGACCTCAACCCCCTTATGTCATAAGTTCTGATACTGTTATTTAATTTTTAATTTACTCTGTTTTTGAAATGGCCACAAGTGAGGCAATAACATTTTCAAGCTAAAAACTTAAATTATAAGAAGTTCCAGACATTTTTGAGATGATCTGATACAACAAATTGCTATGGATGAAAGCCTGGCTTCCACTTTAACAAACTGGAATTGGAAAATATTTCTTACTTTTCACATATTCTACATCAAAGCAAAAATGACTGTGATTATTTACCAAAAATTGGAGGCATATGTCAGGTTACAGTCTCCTAAAAGACTCTAATATTCAATAAAAAAAAGAAATTGGATTCATCTTAGGTTAGATGGTCGATTCTCTTTGTTTGAGCTGTCATTCTGCCCTGTTTTGGCAAGTTGTGATTAGAA
>NW_005054343.1:1063639-1080305 GCF_000277835.1 Geospiza fortis | reverse complement strand
GCAGAAAAGCAAAAGCTGCTGTTGCTGTCCATGAGAGGTTCTCACACATCTCCTCTGCACTCAAGGATGTTTTGCCAGCACAGATCTCTGCTGTTTCATGCATTACATTTGGAAGCTGGGCAGAAAGGGGAGGCTGAAGATTCCCTGGCCTCCAGTGTTTTATGAGAGCATCCTTCTAGCAATCACTGTCTGTGTGGGGTAAAAGCAGATTTCTCCCTTGAGATGAGAATCCAGCAGCTTTGCCAAGTGCACAACCTTCCCCTCCAAACATTCTGCTGCCTCTGAGGCCAGGAGACACTTCTGTTGTCCAGGGAGGGAGGAGGAGGTGGCACTGAACCCTGAAGCTCAGCCTGGGCACCAGGCTGTCCCTCCTGGCAGTGCCAGCACAGCAGTGCTGTCCCCTCCCTGACTGCCAGTGCCCACACTCCTCACTGCAAGGTGTTCTGTGTGAAATGAACTGCTACAAAATCTAGATTGTGCCACTAAATCCCAGAGAACAGTCTTATTTCCACTGCACTGAATGTGAATTGAAAGAAGTCCAAATGTAGAGTAAAACCCTGAGGTTCCCTTTTAGGCCAACCTGATTTGATTTTTTTCTTTTCTTCTCATTTTAAATGGAGTTTGAGTAGGGTTTTGTACTCTCTGCTAAAAAACTGTGGAGCCCTGTAAAACTGTGATCTTTTCACACAGTTTTGAATGGCCTTGCTCAAACACAGAAGGTCATTAGAAAACACTTCCGACCTGCTTTTCTGCCCTCCTGCCTTTAGGGGAAGTTCACAGTTCCTGCAGCCTTCAAAAGGCAGGGTTGGCTGAGCTCCTGTTTAGGAGCTGCTTGAAGGTAATTCAGAAGTAAGGCTTTCATGAGCCCTCCTGACAAATTTCCGTGTTTTCTGACAGTGTTTTTCTCTTCATAGACACTGCCACAGGAGACCTTTCACTTGTTGAGCTAACTAACCACCAATCTTTATGTGATTCCCTCACAGAAGCCAGATTTGCTAATTGTGATGACTCTGAAATACTTTAAATATCACTTGACATTCCCCACATTAAATTGGTCATACATCAGTATAATTCTGTTTGTTTTGCTGAAGTGTGTTGAAGGTTAAGATTTGAGACATGGAGCCATTCACTGTGTTAAGGAGGCAGGATGACTCCTGGAGTTTCTCAGGACATGTTTTCCTGGGCCTACAGCAAACCCTCACTGCTTGTTTGGCAGGCAGATAGTCTCAGATTTTCTGGACAACAGTTTTGTAAGGCATTCAGGTGTTTTTAAAATGTGCTAACCAGGAAGTTCAGAAAATTTGGTGAAAATAATGTCTGCTCAAGAAATATTAAGACTTCTTCTGGATGTTTTATGAAGCTTCAGTCTTGCTGCTTTTGTGGTTGCTTGGATCAGAATTGTTCTGGAGGCAAATGGAAAGAGCTGCAAATAATATGACAGAGTGTGCTGCCACAAAAGATTTCTAAGAATGGTGCTTGTGTAGTAATAATAATATTGAGGCTCAGACATGCATCACTGAGGTCAGTGGGCTGCTAGAGAAATCTGCCTCATTTCATAACAACATTTATTTTTTCTTTTTTTTTTTTTTTTTTCCCCCCCCCCCCCACCATTTCTTTCCAAACCAAGGCTGTGTCATGTCATGCCATCACTACTATCCTGTGTTTTGGTTCAAGCACCACAGAGTGTCACAGAGGGTTGCTCTGCCCCTGTGCCCTCCATGGAGAATTTGTATATTCTCCTTCTGTGGCCACTTCCTCTCACCTCAAATACAAACTTTAGATAGAGAAATTAAGGGTTTTGATCTTTTGTATATAGAAAAAAGATTTATCAAGCTAAGCCATTAAATGTTCATGCACTGAAAGAGATTTCACTTTAAATAGAATGAAGCCCCTGTGGAATTCATTGCACAATGTTGTCTCCTTTTGTTCACCTTGTTAAAGATGGAGCCTTGTGTTATAACTCCTTTCCTTCTGAGCCCATTTTAACTGTACATGAAATAGCACATCTGAGGTGCAGGATTTATCTTAGTCCATCAGCTGTGTACATGCTGCTGCTGTATAACCCACTTGTGAAATTGGCATGATGTGTACCATGATTTGTAAGGAGGATACAAGTATTTGTGTAGATTTCCCTCATTCAGGCTGGAAGTTGTACAATTATAGGTCCTCTATTTAATAGAGCAGGCAAACAAAATTTATATATGTACTGAAAGGAAAAAAAAACCCTTTTTTAAAGTCCTCTATTTATGCCTTTTCACCCTTTGACCAGCTCTGAAACAATGACTGTATAGCACTAATATGTGGCAGTATTCAAATTTTATTGGGGGAATATTTACTTTTATTTCAAAAGTAAGTATTAAAGATCAGGAAAAAAAAAAGAAAACCCCTCTGCTGGACTGATGGAAAATTTATGGCTATATAAATGAAAAGATCAGCTAAACTTTACAATGACAGAGGGCTTGGTTGGTTAAAGCATGGTGTGAATGATGCCAAGGTTATGGGTTCCATCCCCATATGGGCCATTCACATAGGAGCTGGGCTTGATGATCCTTCTGCGTCTCTTCCAACTCAGACTATTCTGTGGTGTTTTTTAACAAGCAGGACAGCTTTAGAATTTTCATATTACTATACAATATCTGCAGCTATGCATACATAAAAGCAGAAATCAGAGTTATAGTGGCTTGTTTAAAAAGCCAATTGGATAACAGAAGGTAATATTTAAAATTGGGGTCTGAGTTAAGACTGTGGTTTTGGTGTTTTACATTGTGGAATGCAATAGTTGTACATTTGGGGTGAAGCCTGAGAAACAAAGTGCAGAAGCTGGTTTCCCAGTGAATAGCCTCTCTAAAACCTACAGATTTATTTGTGTAGTGTGTTCCTCCTGTCTAAGGACCCAAGTGTAGGCACCTATGAGATTAATATCATTATTAAATTACTGAAATTTTCTTTACAATGGCAGAAAGAAGTTGTCTTTGGGTTGAGATGATCAATATTTGGGTCTGAGGCTTATGTGCCAATCTACTTTGGCAGTAGTCACTATTGTGCTGGCAGTTGGTGTCTGTGCCAGCTCACAAAAGGCAAAAGGACAATTTTTCTATTGTATGTGGATGTGGGTTTCACAAATTGAGATGAGTGATGGCACCAGCAGTAATGGAGCCTCTGTCTCTCTACAGAACATTTGCTCTGGACTGAACAGATCTTTGATAAAGTTTAATCAAAACTAAAACTATTCTGAACAGAGCCTAGTAATAAGACAAAATATTTGTGAAAAATGTTGGTTCAGTATTTTACAAGCAACAGTAACCAATTTATGAAACACTTGGGATCCTCCTCCAGGCAATCTAAACAAATCTGTTATGCTGGGACTGCAGGTGAGGAACAGCTGATCTCTACCATCAGGCTGGATGCTCTTCTGTGTATCTGGGCAAGAGCTGTGGATTCAAGGAGTTTTTGTGGTGAAGGGATGGTGTGAAAAGTGAGGAATAACGTCAGGGTTTGGCTTCTGTTACCTCCTGCACAATATGTAATGAGAAGTCAAACAGAACACTGCTGTCCTCACACAGCAGGAGCAGGGCAGGGGCTCTTGCGTGGTGTTGCTTTCTTTACCTGTGGAGCAGGGCTCACAGCCCTGTCACAGGACAAAATCTGGACTTCCCACTACAGCTCAGAGGAGCTGTACCTATGGGAGCACCAGCTTTTGGTGGCCACTGGAGCTGTGGATGAGCCTCCCCTACAGTGGGTGTCCCATCCCTGCCATGGCTTCACTGTCCCATCCCTGCCGTGGGGCAAGTGTCCCATCCCTGCCGTGGGCTCAGTGTTCCATCCCTGCCGTGGGGTCAGTGTCTCATCCCTGCCATGGGCTCAGTGTCACATCCCTGCCATGATCTCAGTGTCCCATGCCTGCTGTGGGGTCAGTGTCACATCCCTGCCATGATCTCAGTGTCCCATCCTTGCCGTGGGGTCAGTGTCACATCCCTGCCATGATCTCAGTGTCCCATGCCTGCTGTGGGGTCAGTGTCACATCCCTGCTCTGGGCTCAGTGTCCCTTGCTAGCAGTGGCTGTGTGCAGAGCACAGCGAGTTCACGGCTCCTTGTAGCGCACGCTTCAGATGTACAGTTAATATCCAGCAGATACGTGGGAAGGCAAGCAAGCTACCTTTCATCTCATGTTTGTAACACAGAAAACCTTCAATATTGAGAACAGATAGACTGGAAGGTAGGTTCACATCTCTCAGCAAGAGAGCTGTAACTTAAATCTAATACACCTGATCAAGGCTTTCTCTCTGCCTTGTAGGTATTTTAATACAAATGTGTCTTTCATTTGACTGATTGAAGGTCTCCAACCTGCAATAAATGAAACATCTGATCCCCTTGAATCCAAATCACTTTTTCTTTGATTTTCTTTTACTTCTATTTCTTCTTTCTTTGTTCTATGGCTAGAGTCGAATTTCCCTTTAGAAATTGAAAGAATGTGTGTGGGTTTTTCTGCTCCTCTTACAGTGAGCCTGTGCAAAGGTCGAGTGGCTAGTTGACTAGCATATTAAGACAGAATTCATTTCACAGACAGTCTGTAGTGATGTGCTTTACATATCATTATCACGCTGAATTGAGGGAAACTGATTATACAAATTAGTTACTGTACATTATTCTCCAAAGCCTTTTATTTGCATAACCAATAGATTTTATGCAAAAGAATATCCTGAAAAATCATACATGATCATGTATAGTTGAAAGAAAGTTGTTAATATCTAGGTAGGAAAATAAGCAGACATTATTCAAAATTTAAGTTTAAATTATTGTGTGTCTTAATACTGAGTGTATCAATTAGCTTATGCCAGATGTAGTCTTTAAAATAATAATTCCTGTAAACACAATTGTGCCTGCAGTCTGGAGTGATGGGAGCTGCTGATTCCAATGTTCTCTATAATTATGTCTTTGTATGAATCAATCAGTTTAAATATAGAGCGACAGTCTGTTAAAGCCATGACCTCCGTTGGGTTTATTTTTTACTTGGGTAGTCATGTCTCTTTCCAGATGTCAGTGACATAATTTGTATGCTCAGCATTTCTTGTGCAGAGATTTTTTTTTTTTGGGAGGGGGTGGGGGGGAGGAGAACCTTCAGAAGGAGATGGGAGTTGGAAATATTAAGCTGTAGGATCATTGAAAGTGTTGCTTTTAATCTGTAACTATAACCATGTTTGTGGTGAAGTGCTAACCCTCCTGCACGTGAACACACTTAGTCTTTGCATAGATATTGCGCTGGGTATTAAAATGTATGTCAGGCTGGAGAACAAAGAACACGTGACATTATCCGCTGAATTCATAGTTACAATAAAAGCAGCAATGAAAATTCAATAAGGGGACTGGAACCAACAGTGTCTTTGTAGTTTTTATCTCTGCTAGGGTTTCCAGAGGAGCTGTTAGTGATTAGGGGCCCCATCCTGTGCACATTAGCGAGCCGCGCTCTGCCCGCGCGCAGCACTGGGCGCTGAGAGCTCCTGTGGATGGTGCTGGGGGCACGTGGCTCCCCACAGCCCCAGGGGCCTGCCAGGGTGGCACCGACCAGGGATGGAAAGCAGAGGAGAGCCAGAGTCACTCAGAGTTCATTTTGCCTTTACAGAACGTTCTAGGGATTGGAAACAGGCAGCGACATCCAGTTGGCAGAGGAGATGAAACGCTGATGTGTGCGCGTATGAAAGCTAGACTTTATGGTTAGTAGGTCTCCAATGTAAAACTTCTAAAAATAAGTCCTTAAAACTGTTGCAGGCCTTTTCACCATTTCATTTCCTTTCCATTTCTGTGTTTGCAGTAAACACATCTTTGATGCTAAAACTGGAAGTGTTTTATGTGCTCATTTTACTGAACAGGCACGCTCACCTGACTTTAACTTCAATAGAATAAGATTGTGTTAAAAACACCAATACTTTGCTCTGACAAGATGTTTAGATGCAAGTCTGATGCATTTCAGAAATGTTTCTTTTTCAGTGAAACTTCAGGTTTACTGTATTAATCACAAAATTCTAGTTTTGAAGTAAAATTATACAAAACATTCTATGTTGTATAAAGTGTTTATTTACATTTTAATTAGAAGGAATTATTTTATTTAAATATAACCAGTTTTAATTGCACTCTTTTTGCACCTATAAACTTTAATAGCTGTGGACAGTGATATTGTTTTGGGAACTTGTGAGATTACATATGTAATGTATGTAGTAATGTAGTTTCAAGGGAGCTACATTTTTATTTCTTTTAAACTTTCGAAATAACGATCAAACTTTCAGCTTTTCCTTTGTATTTTTCCTTTGGATTAGTTTCAAGCTGGAGTGAAAGCCAGCAATTGTGAGGTAGCGTGGATTTGACATTTTCTCATGTACCCTGCATATTATTTGCAGTAAGATTAGCATCAGAAGAACTGACTTACATCAGTTGTCTTTGCTTATGCACACCCTATGTTTCTCAGATTTTTGGAGGGTTTTTGGGGGGATGGGGTGTGTGTGTAGTGATATTTAGTTTCCCCATCCAAGCACACTTGATCAGCCCTAGCTGGGTGTTTGTGTCACAGGACTTGCCAGGTGGAGTGTATAGGTGGAGGATAAAATGAAAGCAAAGAAGGCAATGTAAAAATTAGACATTGGAATGGGTACAAAGGAGAAGCTGTGTTCATTGAGATCACAGTCCTGAAATGAGCAGCAACGAGCTGCTAAAGCAACACGGACCTGTCTGGATGGAAGAGGCTGCTTAAACTCAAGACCTAAATGATTTAAGCACCCTGGTGTATGGCTTATAGCTGTCCCCAGCTAGGGGCAAATTCTGTCTGCAGTGAAACATGCACCCATTTAAAATCAATGAAAGCTGGAGATGTGAGAGACCAGGTTTGGTGCTTTAGCTTTTGTCTTGTGTGACTGTGAGCAGAGAGTTTCCCTGAAATGCATCTGGGCAAGTTAAAGCTGTCACTCTTGTGACAGGAATACTCACATTAGTAGCCATAATGCATTAGCTCTTGCAAAATATTTAAAGAATCTGGCCTTTGGCTAGCAGTATTTTTCAGATGTCACTTTGTTTTTAGCAGTATTAGAATAGTTACAGGGCAAAAGCCCTGAATAGTAGATTTATTTTGAAATTAAGTAAATGGCAGAACTGCAGCTCTTTTCCTCTCCTGCATAAAACCTCTTTTAAGTTCAAAGTGTTCAGATACATAACTCTAAGCTCTCTCTTCCTGATGCTCAGTGGGCTACCTTACTTTTTTTAAAATTCATGGCAGGGTCTCAGAGCAGGGCTGGCAACCTCAACTAAAGTAACTGCTGCTTTTATTTCCCTGTGTCTTTGGTTCTCTTTTAAGGTCTCAAAAGACCACACAAACCAGCTGACAGAGCAGGAAGAGAGATGAAAGATGGAGATGGTAATTTTCAAAAAGAAATTGTGTTGCAACCGATGAGTTCTTTATGACTTCTACTTAAAAGCATAAATCAGCCCAGGTTCAATTAAAATTGCATCTAAATTGAACTAAATGAGCTTTTTCTGGTTTAGAGTTTCCTTATGAAAGTTTTGTAGATCTCTGAATAGCAATTGCAAGTTCTCAGGAAGCTTACACTATGAAAGCTCTGAGGAGGATTTTAATGCCCACTCCTGACTCCCACCTCTCACCCTATAATTTTTCTAATATTGAAGGCTGAATTCTTCATGAATATAAGTATAAACAGTGCTTAAATAATGACCGTGTTCTTGCTAAACATTGTCTGTTCCTGCTGCCTTAGTGTTTTAAAATTAATTGTGTTTTCATTTGGCTTTTCAGCAACTTACTAAAACCCCCTAGATCTCAAGCATGATTACAGATATATTTAAAAGGTTAATTTAAGAGCAATTAGCAAACTCCCTTCACCAGAAGTGAAGCAGCAGAGGCTGGACAGGCCCAGATTTTGCATCCAGTGAACTCTCATGTTGTATGACAGGTTTCCATCACCTTGACTTGGCTAAGGCTTACCTGCATTAGAAGACAGTGGACTGGCAACATTTGTTTGGTGGAGATGTCATATTCAACCAAGACTGACTTTTTATAGAGGGGTAAGAAAAAAAATGCCTTGGAGATAGGTCACTGAAATTAAATCTTCAATATGAAATGCATAAGGATGAGAAAATCCTTGCAGTTTCTGCTGGAATGAGTAATTTCAGAGAAGTCATCCAGCACTCAGGTCCTTTAAATCAATCAAGAAAATCTTTCTTTATAGAGGAATAATCACATGGAAACAAATATTCCCCCTTGCAAAGCTTCTGAAACCATTGCCAGCCAATGGAAGCACATTGGCTCCTTTCATACTTCTTGCAGATCCCATTTACATAAAAATCCAGCCACCCAGAACTCAGCTAGAAGGGGCCAGTGTAACAGGAAGGCATTTTTTGAGCCAGAGACACTTTATAAAGGAAAAAACCCTTTCTTGACATAGACCAAAAATGACAGTGTAAGTGGATCACCTGCCTGAAAGGCTCTCAAAGCAGCAGGGCTGTCCAACCCCATGTCATCCTGTCCTGACCCCTCAAGAATTCCTTTGATCTCCCATGAAGACAGCAGCCTCCTGGGCTGTCATCACTCTGCAGGAGATGCTGGCCTGCCCAGGTACAGGTGCAGTGGCCATGGCCATCCCCCCGTGCTCCAGAATCTGCTGCTCTGTAAGGTTGAAACACTCAGTGGAACAGCTGCAAGTGTCTGAATGATGGGTTTAATATTTAAAAAGTTAAAAAAGGAAGAGAAGCTACAGCATTTTCATAAGCAGCCTCTTTCCTCTTGTAATGCTAAAATTAACAAATTAGGCACTGCTTTTGCTTGTTTTTGAACATCACAAATTCACCAGGCAATCAATTGCATCTGTATCTTGCTGCAAAGATTTCTCATCTGGAGAGCAAGGCTCCCGTTGTGGTCTTCAATCTTTATGTAAGTGAGTGTGCTGGCTCTCAAAGCAAAAGCTGAAACTCTTACAGAGGTTTTATATAAAATCCTTGGTTATGGGAGTTATTCACCTCCCTGTTTTCCCCACTGACAATATTGCCAGGTTATTGCAACTCTGAGGAGTTCCACCAACTTTGCAGGGACTGCAGTAGTTTGCACTATGGATGAGGTTTCAAAGCATAATGAAATCACTTGTGAATCTGTTTTATTTTATGTAGCAATGGAACAGGAGAGCCTGAAAAGCAGTCTCCCTGATGAGCAGGTGGCAGCTTTCAAATGAAGGGTAAAAAATTCTTAAGGACCTTAATTTGATTGCTTGTCATGACCTGGTTCACAGACACCACTGAGCATCAGCAGTGTTTGAGTGCTGGGTCCTCCAGGACCCTTTGGAAGTCTCATTCCATGCAGGGGGGTTGGGATCCATATGGTGAAATCAAAGTCCAGCCAGATGTAGCAGGATTTTGTGTGCTACTACCCTGACTCCTTGTATCAATAAAGAGATGTTTTTGTAAAATAGGAACAAACTACAGTTCCAGTGGAATGTAGTAATTTTCAGCTCGATTGTGCTGATGGCACAGAGCCCAGAGCCTCAAGCAGCCGTGGAGGTGACACCTTTGGGAGCACAGCCTGCAGCTGGCTGGGGAGGGGAGAGCCCCTTGTCCTCAGCCCCACTTTGCACTGAATTGTGCCTCTTCATAAACAAGGAGGGCAGAGCAACTCTGCCCAATTGAGTTAAGTTGTGTAAGATCTGCTTTTTAAATATTTTCCCCCTAGTCTGAAGGGAGTATTAAAATAACAAGATCCTGCAAAATCACATTTTAAAAGCTTTTGGATTGTGCTTTTGACCTTTTTTATTTTCCTTTTGACCTTTTAAATTTTCTATTTTTTTATACTGCAAACATACAATTTATTTTGGGCAGTTAGGACAGGAAACAAATTCAAATCTCTTCCTTCTATAAGTATTTCAAGAGGTGATGTCACAAATCTGCCAATTCACTAAAGGAGATTTAATTGATGCTTTTAAAAATGCCATTTATATGAAAATAATAGTTTTCATTAAGCCAACCAACCCACAGTATTTTTGCACTTTTCAAATAGCTTTTCTGCCTAGCTTTGTGACAAGCAAAATGAAAAATACCTGAAAATCCCTCTAGTCTGGCCCTTCTTAAAGTCCTGCTAACTGTTCAGTACAGCCATAGAAATTGGCCAGTGGTGAGAAATGTATCACACCAGAATGATGCATTCCTTTAGTAAATGGACTGAAATAAAGTGGGAGTGCAGTGTTTTGGTTGTAATATGTTGATGAGCCTGTCAGAGTAAAGAAAAACCACTCTGACTTCTCTGCCTGTTGGAGCACAGCAGCCAGGGCTGGAACTGAGACATCACAGGACAGGGGCTTTGCAAATTACAGAATTTAAGGGAAGGATCATGTGGCTTTCCTGTATCATCAAGAGGTTGGTCCTTGCAGATTTCAACACCCTACATCCCTATTTGCTCCTTGATCGTGGTTTTTTTTATGTTAATAAATAATCCTGTAGATTTGAAATGGCTTTTCACACAAGTAAATAATTTCTGTGCCTGCCAATTAGCAAAAGTCTAATTTAAACCTTTTAAAGGTTATTTTATTCAGAAGTGAGTTTCACCTTATTTCACATGACCAATGCTAATTATTGAGGTGATTCATAGGCATGAGGGGTGCAGAGTCACCTCCCAAGTATGCTCTCAAAAACCTGTAAGTTTGTTAGCAAGAAGCCCCACAGCTATAAGCAAGACTGGTGGTTCTGCAGAATCTGGGAGCTGCATTGCTTCTGCCTTTCTGCTTTGATTTTTTAAAATGTTTTATAGATTTTAAATAAATCAAAAATACTGTATAAATTCTACGCTACACAGAATATTTAAAATCTTTTTAGATTTTTAGAACTGGGCCTTAGGTATCACCTGAAGGTCTGTAAATACCTGCAGTGATTTACTGCTGCTAATGCTGTAATTACATTTCAGCATTGACTCACACTTAGGCTTTTTTGTGTTTGTGTTCAGCAGCACAGTTCATTTGAAAAGTGCATAAAATATAAGTATCCAAACTTCAAAGATGCTGTAGGAGAGGTAAATTGCCAAATGTTCTGTGATTTTCTCGATAGTTTTATGATAACATAAAGCCAGTGTTTCATCAAAGAATTTTTTTATTTGAGAAGGATTGCACCAACTAGATATAAATTATAAATCATGTTCTGTTTTACATGTGCAATGGGAGCTCTGAAGTGTATCACACTTGAGCAGATGGAGGCTAGGTGTTTTCATGTTTTTCTGAGCCTGTTTTGTTTGTGATGCCATTTTCTCTATAATCTAACCTTAAATTCCTTTGCATAGGGGCAAGAAACTATCACCACATAAATACAATTATTGACAAGTGTTACTAGGAACAGGGACAATGAGGAAATGATCAGTAACACAGTGCACACCCCCCCAAGCCTGAGTGACATTTGTAACACACAAGCAATAAGCTAATTGAGCAGCTGTTCAGGTTTCCTGGCATCAGAGATTTTATTTAACAAAATGAATGATCAAAACAAGTGAATTAAAAAATGCTAAATATATATTTATTCAGGTAACTAAAGCTGGTTTTGGCTTTATTAATTCTAGGAGCATAGCTGAGTTTTGGTACAATTTAGAAAACTGGAAGGAGATAACTTTGAAGGATGTTGCCTAAATTGCAGCCTGTTTGTTCATTATTGTTAATAAGCACTATTTTATTGTGTTTACAAATTGTAAATTGAGCTGAGATTTCTCATTCCTTTGATAGCACCTCCACTACCAGGTAATAATATTAAAATCAAATGACATTTGAATGAAAACAATTCCTGACCCTGCGTGCTTGCAAACTGCTTTTAAGAACGAGTGGGAGAGGCAGGGGAGGGAAGGGGCAAGTTTTGCAGAGCAGAGATGAGAAAAGGAAGCCCCTGTGAGTGTTACACGGGCAGAGATGAAAGCAAAACAACCCAGAAGCACCTTTCAGCCAAGAAAATAACCGGTGTGGCTTCCATAGACTTAGTTTAAACCAGCTGCAAACCAGGATTTTCTGTCATTGTTACTGACCAGACTTTGAACACTTTTATCAGCTGCATGTGTTAATAGCTCGTTAATGATTGATGCTGAGGTCTTTTATGGCACCAAATGAAAGTGAGAAATAAGTGCAACATTTCGAGGTGACTTTTGCAGTCACGCTCTTTGCAGAATTTCAGCTGTGCTTTAAAACATTTATGCCTGCCAAGATTAGATAGGTTACACTGCAGCTCAGGAAAACAGAACTACCCGGGCTGGGCTGTGCATTCAGTCCTACATTGAGCAGGAAAAATATAGAAACCCTCTAAATGAAAAGCTAAATTTTAGAAGCTGATGCAGTTCTGCCAGAGTGTATAAAAAGAGGGTAAAGTGTATAGGTGACTTGCATGTGAGGCAAATAAATACCAGACTTGCTGAACATGGTCTGAGGAGAGCACCTCAGCACAATGCATTTCTTAAGGGCTGGGTATTCCAGAACTTCACACGGCAGCTGATCTCCCTATCAGCTGCACAAAGCCTTTCTGCTGATTGCAGTTCATTCTGTGTGGTTATTTACATCACATGTAACCACACTCCTTCTCTGCCAACTAAACCAAGAATCGACAGAAATCGGGAAACACTGAGTACTTGGTTCAGGAAGGCAGAGAAAATGTGTAGGTGTCTGTAAAATTTAATATGCATTTATTTTTCCTCTGTTCACATTATTCCTTTTTACCATTACTGCTTGCCTGTCATAAATCCAATTAGTGAGCTTTCTACATTGCAATAAACTGCTTTTCAGGAAGAAAAATTTGTTTTGTGAGCAAAGCCTTTTTCCTAAAACATGACTGTAATTTTCTGGTTTTTTACTGCTTCACAAAGCATTTAAATAAAAGCAAAATAAGCTCTAGCACTGAATTTACTGTAATGTTCCCTCTTTCTGCAAAAAGCTTTTTCCATTTCCAAGCAATTTTGTTCAAGCAAAAATTTCTTATAAGGATGAAACAAACAGAGATAATAAAAACAAAATAAAATGTTAAATAGATGCATAGATCCAGGACAGAATAAGCAAAAACTTAATTACTGGTGCACTTGTGGAAGTTGCGAAAGATCTAGGTTGAAGTCCCTGGTCAGAATCAAGGATTTAAACCCTGGTTTGTCACACTTTGAAAAACTGTTCTAATTTCTACCAACTGTCATGTGCTTTCTAGGTTTGACAAAAGAAGTTCAGTTGAATACCTAAGAAAATTCTCCTGTGAAGGGAATTGTCAGAACTGATATGAAAGTTATATTTCCTGCAAATAGATATCTTCTGAAAAAATATTGTAGATTATTTTGTTGAGCTATTTATTTTCCTTTCCTTTGACCAAGTGAATTTTGACTCATAACACACCAGAGGCTTAAATGCTTGTGTTGGTTTCTCCAGCCTGTGTTAACTTTCCATGTTCCAAATGGTCTAGAGTTTAAACACAATCAGAAAATATTGTGAACCTTTCAAGATAGTTTTGGAATAGAGCAGCCCCTGCTTCTGGCTGTCATCCTGAATTTGTGTTAATTTTTTTCTGTAGTATTGTAATAATGAGTAATTCTAGGAATTGGGAGCCCTGCTGTAATATGTAAATGACACTGGTGAATTGTCTCTGGTCACCGTGTCCCTTATTCTCATTATTTATTCATGCCTTTTTTTTTTTCTTCAGAAATAACAAATTAAATCTTAGGAGACTTGGAGGTTCAAAGGGTTGGTCATTAGGCTTTGCTAAGTCCAGTTCAGAGGATCTTAGAACAGGAAACACCATTAAATTTAATGTTTCAGCGTTTCACTGAGCCTAAATTCAGACAGCACTACCACTTTCCTCAAAGGATGTACAAAAGCCTATTGTATGATAAAGAAACTGAATTTTTTTTCTTATCAAGTCATTATAAGCAGTTCATTCTGGTTTCAGAGACATTAGTGGGTTTAGATATTCCTTTATGTAGAATAAAAACCAGCAGAAAACCTTGATGAGTTTTCTGACTGCATCCACAGCCCATGTACGCTTTCCTGACTGGTTCTTTGCAGACCAGAGCTCTTACAAATGAGACCAAGGCTGCAGGGGAGTGATTTCTATTAGCAAATTAAGAAATGGTGGCTTTCAATATATAGTAGTCATCATGAAAATGCCAACTCTTACTGTAATGTAGCATCAAAGAACAATGGCTCCTTTTTGAAAGGAGATTTCTGTAAGTGCTGTTAACAAATGCTGACTCTGTAGTAGGAGCTACTGTAGAACATGAACAAATACAAGAGAGGCAGAAGGGGCCAAGAACTTCCTATTTGTTTTCAAAACTGTATCCTTTTTGCACAGTCTTAAAAAAACCTATTAGCAGCAGTGATGCTTCAGTGATGCTCAGAGAGGCTGACTGCAGCCCGTCCACCTGCCTGCCTGGGCAGATGTTGGAAGAGCCAAGTGCAGGACAGTGCCTGCTCTGATGTCACCCCCTAGCATCCCCACATCACCTCCTGCCTGTCATTTATTATTATAGTTAAAGCTCCAGGGAATTAAAAAGGTGGGTCACCATTTGGGGTAAGAGCAGAGACATAAGCAATAGCTGTGGGTTATCCTGTGCAAGTTCTGTTGAAAAAATGGAGGCTTCTCATTTGCCACATCTTTTACATCACCATATCTTGTTAATTTTTACCCAAATTTATAAATTCTATGTTTCATGTGCTAATTTCAGGGTACATACAAATTCTTTTTGCTTGCCATGAGTAGAAAAACATTTATAAGAGATGGTTCTCCTGTATTGAGAGGACAATAAAATGTACAGCAACCAAATGCTTCCTGAACCTGGGTGTCAGGAAGAGCTGTGTCAGCTGCATGCAATAGAATTGGAATTTGGTCTGGTGCTGCAGGAGCTGAAGGCACTGCAGAGTCAGTGGCCCGGGGTGGTGAGGGCGCCTGCAGAAAGCCTGGCTCCAGCCAAGCCCAGCCATGGCTCCTTGCAGGGAATTGCTGCTCTTTCTGCTTCTGTATCACCTGGGAAATCCCCCTCCAGGAACCTGTGTGTCAGCATTTGTGATTATAGAGCAATGGTTCACCTACCTGGCCAGGACAAGCAGAGCTGGCAGCACGTCAGGGATCCCCAGAGGGTGGAGAGGGAGGGAGCCCCGTTCCCTGTGCGAGGTGAGCGCGATCTGCTCCGGCCCCAGGGTCCTGCAGTGTCACTGCCACCACACAGTTTGTCATGGACATGCACACTGGGAGTGACAAACACTCTGCAGGAGTATTTGCAGTGAGTCAGCAGGTGCTGCTATGATAAAACAGTGCTGTAGCTAAAGTGAATTTTTTTAAAACAAATTTATGATGAGCAGAGAAGTCCAGAGAAACAATTTGCTATAAGTTATTTTTAACTACAAATAAAAAAATTGTGGGTTTATTAGGTGATTAAAGTGTTTTCATTTTAAGAACACATGAGTTCACTGGGACTGTCCCTGTTTTCCTTGGGTTTGCTGAGAGGAAACTGATAGGGGAGTTTTGAAATAAAGATAGAAGGTGTTGCTGATGAGCCACACAAATCTCCTTAAAAGCTGAGACAGTTTTTTCCAGTAGTCCAGCTTAACCTTTCAAAAATACTTTTATTAATTTAAACTTGATAAAAATTGAGGTTATGGTTTTATTAATTTTGAGGGAGATGTTCTCAGAATGTTGAAAAGTTTAACATGTATTGAAATGATAACACTGAAAGATTTTTTGGACTTCAATAAAAGAGCTGTTTAAAAAACAAACAGCAGGTATCACTGTGTCTAAAACAGAAAAATATCTTTTTTATTGTTACAGGGTAGGACCATTATTAAGTATCCTAAATTTGAGTTATAGGCAAAAAACACCAACCAAAAAAGTAAAGGGAGGGAAAAAAATTTATTTGTCTTCCAAAAAAGCAACAAAGTAAAAGGAAGAGAAGCTGGCCACACACTCAGCGGTAAAAAAATATTGCTTCAGTGATAGGCTTGCTTGTGAAAATGGTCCATGAATGTTTTCATGGTTGTGAGACACCTTTTTTTACTATAGTCATGCAAGCTGTGTGTTGCCAAGCTCCTGCTGAGCAACAGTGCAGGAATTACTGGAGCTCCATTCACAGTTTCAAAACTGTTTTGCATTAATGGACAGCCTGAACTGGATTTGGGTTAGGTTTCACTCTGAGCTGCAGCTCTCTCTCTCCACCCCCTAAAATAATAATAATAATTACAAAAGTATGAGACAGCACCAGCGTCTCCACCTCCTGTTCATAACCCAGCAAACCAAATATTATTGCACACATTATTGAAGGGGTGAGGAAAGTGAGAGGTCACGAACTGAGCTGGATGAATAGCTGGAGGTCAGATCAATCACAGCCCTGTGTTTCATGGCTGAGGCTTCAGCCCGTAGAGACTGGGTTAGTTAAACTGCCTTCTACCCACCGAGCACATATTCTAATTTCAACCACAAATTTAACAGCTAAAAAATATGTAAACTAAAGGATTCTTCCATGTTTAGCAGGCAAATAACTGACAAATTACTTTTTCACTTTTATTAGTGTATGGGGAGGAGTGGAAGGAAGGGAAGAAATGGACATGAAGGTGGGTGTGTAGTACTTGGAAATGAGGCAGAATTCAGTGCAAAATAATAGCAATTTTGTGTTTTAGCAGTAATCCTGTGAAGAGAAGCT
>NW_005054343.1:1027063-1063629 GCF_000277835.1 Geospiza fortis | reverse complement strand
AGAGGGGAATTGTCTGACATGAGAAATGAGACCTTTTTTGAACACTCTCTGAATGTCAATGAATAACAAAGGATCTCAGATTAGACACCCAAAAATTAATGCACATGATACTGCTGTGCCCCCTGATCTATAGGATCAGATAGACACTTTTAATTGCAGTTTTGGAGTTAGATCAAAATGCCCGTGGACTGTGAATACAGAATGTTGCTAATGGACTGGGAAGGGGAGAAGGTGGGATTTAGGGCAAACCAACCTGATTTGGTTTGCATCAGACCCCTTTGAAGTGGCAGCAGTTTGTAGTTGCTTTGTGTTTTGCATTGCTGCCTTTTCATATCTGAAGATTCAAACAATAGCTCCTGGTTATTATCCCACATATTATTGATTAAAAGCTTTGCCCAAAGACCTTCCATCTCACTTTCCAGCTTAGTGTGATTTACTTTTCTTTTTACTCCCTGTAACATATGATTAATGCTGGGCTAGAGAGTCCCAGTGAGATGAAGCAGAGTGTCAGGTAAGATTTGTCAGCTCGGAAGTATAGATTATTTTATGTTTCTCGAACTTTGTGGGCCCAGGGAACACAGATCTTGATTGTTAAATCCATCCATACTTTCCCTAGGGCTATAATATGCCAAAAACATTAAATAGCCCACTTAATACATAACCTCATTCTGTATGCTTGACTATTTTGTTTTTAATTTTTCTTCCCTTTCCAGGCTTCTCAAATGAGATGGGATCAAAGAAAAAAATTATCCTCACTGGATTTTGTTAAAATATTAATAGGTTAGGGTTGACTGGCTAAATTGAATATCTATGCTGATCTTGCTTGCATGTTTAACTTGTGCTTAGGAAAATATGTTTCCTAGGTGATAACCTTTTATGTACCAGCCTGACTTCATTGAAATGCATAGAGATAAAAATATGTCACACTCCATGGCCATGCTATTCTTGTGTGGCAGTGTGATTATTCAGATGATAATTGACCCCCACCTGTAGACAGCTCAAATTCTGTAGTCAATCATTCCATTTGATGTTAAAATATGTGAAAGTACAATTATATAATTTACATTACAAATCATCCTGAATGCCAGGCATCTCAGAACCACTGACAAACGAAAGGGGAAAAAAGTCAATAAATGAAGTGAATTACACCAGGAAAAGAATTCAACTTTTCTTATTTGCTCCTGCACAACAGCTTTTATGTGGGTGTTGTTGATGGAGCTCAAACAGACACTGCTCAGTGCTGAAATCTGACTGCCTTTCAGCCCCTTCCTAAGTTTGGTAATACTTTCTGGATAAGAATGCCTCCTTTCACTGTGGAGATGAGACCCATCCCCAGCAGCTAAAGGGAGAAACACATCCATGTCAGCACAGATTTGTGCCACAAAGGCAGTGGGCCAGTGAACTCTGCTCCAAATACCCCAACTTTTAAACTCTGTAGACTTTGCTGTGTATTTTGAATCTGTACAGAACAGTTCTGGAGCATGTTTGTGCAGTCACAGATTCCTGTTTGCCATCCACCTGATTAAGGCTTGTTACAAACTCTGTTGTCAGTCCTCAAATAACGTGGGCAAAGCAATCCAAATCAACTCAGCCCATTCCTGCAGTGGTGGGCTTAGATCACATTGCTAGTTCATCCCTGTCTGTCTGTCTGTCTGAGTGCTGGACACAAAGAATCTAAATTTCATGGTAGGATAAAAATTTTTAACTATGTGTGTTCCCTCCCCACATTATTTTGTGTACATCAGCCCCTTTACAGCAATCTCCAATATATGGCTGTAGATAATATATCAGACATGGAATATTCCTGAAATTTCAAGGCTAGGCATTGTAATCCTCTTTTTACTTATGGTTATTAAAAAAAAGAACCTTCTTCTTGGGCAAGTTATCTCATAGGTCTGTACTGGAGCATTCCAATCTGTTGAGCAAGACAGACCCAGCTTGGAAATGTGTAATCAACCTTGTAGCAAAAAAACCTAAGTGTTAAATCAGTTAAGTCCAAAAAGGGAGCATAAGAACCAACACAAAATAATGCTTCTGGTAAAACAGAATATAAAGCTTCTCTCCTTGCTCTCCTTGTGCTATTCTGGACACTCCTCAGCTTCATACTGAAGAGCATAAGAAATAGCAAGTGTTAATATTTTCTGTTTAGGTTTAAAAATGCTGTTATTTTGCATTACTGTACTAAAGACTTTCTCAGCCATAGATTCTCTTATAAATTATAATGTTATATAAATAAATTATAAATAATAGACAAGTTAAGAGATAATGTTACCTTATATACAGTGTCTGCAGTGCAAAAAAAGTGCACTTCATCATCTAGCTCTACAATTGATAGGTTAAGCAGCTATACACTGAAATTATTACATGCCTTAAGCCTCTATATCTTACAAAGGAAGTAGACAAAATAAAAATTTTAATCCTGGCCCTCACATTCTCAAACTGTTAGACAAAGTTCCTTGGAAAATGATGTAAAATTTCTTCATGACCTGATGTGTACTCTTTTACAAAAATGTGCCGAATATCATCATTTCTTCAGCTATTTCTTTCATCAATTGAGACTTTTTATAGAACAAAACCAAATGATGTAAAATTGATTAAGTATCAGATTCCCAAATACAAATATTCTAATAATGGTTCATCACAAAGCAATTGTGAAAGAAGACAAAAAGAGAAGTTATGAAATCGTTTCAAACAGCCTGACCATCCCTGAGAGGTGAATAAAAAGCCCTTACTTAAAAGGCTCTGGTTTGCCATGTGGGCTTATTTCTCTGCTCTTTCCTGGCAGTTCTGTGAAACTTCAGCTCTTCTCATCACTCTTAATCTGGGAGCAGAACTATCATAATTTTATATTTGTCCCCCTGATCTGCTGCAAACAGAAAGAAATTCCCAGTGTTGCTCAGTGCAGGCCTGTCAGGGTAACCTCCAGACAGGGAAATGTGTATTTCTCACTCCATTTCTCTCTCTCTCTTTTCCCCACGCCCAAGGCTGGTTTCATTAGTTCTCTTTAAAAATGGACACTACCAGAGCTTAATTCAGCCACGAGTGGCTGCAGTTCTTCTGACCTCAGCAAAATTCCTCAATCATTATCCCAGGTGTGAATTTGGGCCGTTGTCTTTAATTAAAGCTCCAGTCTGCTCTCAGTAACTTTCTCACCCTTTACAAGCATCAAATTATGTTCTTCAATTAGTTGTATCTTTTCTTCTATCCTTTTAATTTCAGGCCCATCAAAGAGCTGGTTTACTAAATCAATTTCAATGGGAATTTACACATTGTGAATCATAATGGGATGCAAAATTGACTTGGCTAATGAATAGTTAGTGGCTTTGGGGTTAATAGTTTTGGGTTTTAGTCTCAGGTACTTTGTATTAAATTTAATTTTGATATTGCTTTAATGAACACAATGTATTACTTCTCCTTTTTCCACCCAGGCCCATCTGAGGTGTATTCTCTTTGCCTGCCTCAATTGATTTGCTTTATGAATAACTGTATGAGATTTCTGTTTAAGAAAAGCACTTCTGCTTGTCCCATTTCTTTGTGCTAAATATTTTAGTCTGATATATAAAGTCTAAATGGAAAAGAGACTGAACATTATAACAGAGATGAAGAAGTTACTTCAGAGGTTACTTCCTCTTGTTGCTTTGCACAGAGAGTCATGGAACTGCTGTTTGCAGGAATATTTCTAGGAATTCATGGGACTCCTATGGGAATAAAAATAAGTAGAATAGCAATCCTGGTACCAAGGCACAGTGTTGGTGTATATAAAACATGTCACCATCTCACTCACTTTTGAGGTTCCAGTTTAGGGCTGCCAGTTTTGCCCAGGTGACACCTGAAAGCTCCCACCTCAATGGGCTGCCCCATCCAGGCTGGCTGGCTGCAGGGGCTGGATTTTGGCAAAAAGTTTCTGTCTGTGTAAAAGTTTCTGTCTGTGCTCTACTTGTTTTATGATGGAGATGTTATTTTCGAGTTCTAAATTTTCATTACCTTCCAAGATCTATTTTTTACATAAATTTTTAAAATGGCAGTACCTGGAGGTATAATGACTCAATCAATTTTGTAGTAATAGTCTTGGGAATAGCTGCACCAGGATTGGAAGTGGCAGTCCCCAGACAGTCTGTGTCAGGCCCACCAACACCCAGTCTCACTGAGTTGACAAGATGTAGGATTAGGATTCTCATGGAAGAGTTGTTCTCATCCATCTGCTGCCTCTCATTTGAGAAGGCTGCTCACAATGGATGTGGGGTGTGACTTTGACACGATGCTTCTCACCTGGCCTCATATCTTGTGTCCTTACAGCCACATACCAACTTCTCATGGCTGGAAAATCATGTTGGGAGCTGGGACATGTCCCTGGCACCCCTTGGCACAAAGTTAATCTGTTGCAATGTTATTACAAAGATAATCCATTGCTTGGTGTGGGCTATAGCACATCATTTCCATGTGTTTCTAGGTAGAGAATCAAACACTGAATGCTTTTGAGAACAAAAAGCACAACAGCAAATAATTTTTCACACTGTCCTAAAAGAAGCCTGTGGGGCTTGTTGCCCCAAGACTGAGAGTAAGACATCATTTTTGAAAATAAAAATAGCCAGAATTTTAACAGGAAGGATTTTTTTTTAATGCAGTGGATAACATAAAAGTGTGCTTCAGAGCATGGATCTGCATTTAACAAATGTGATTTAAATTTTCTGTATTCAAACATATTGGGAATATATGTGACAGTTATTTAAGTGGCAACTCTAACAGAATGACACATGGGTATAAGATGACCAGGTGCAGATTTAAGCATAAAGCCTCCTTTTGCCTATCTGAGGGATGAAGTTTGGGAATTTCAAGAGCATAAGGTGAAACAAAGAGTTCAACTATAGCCCAAATGTAGTAATCCATGAGTTAACTGTCTGACTTTCAGCTCAACAGTGCTGCAGACACAGAGACATCTGAGCAGGCTCTCTGAAGAGCCAGGTCATGTCCAGCTGAGCTGGACATTCATCATAACTGACCTGCTGCCAGTGGTGAGCCAGAGCTAATTAAGCCCTGCTGGACCTCACCTCACTTAATACAGAGGCACTGGGGTGGCTCTGCACCATCAGCTGCTATGTGCTCTTCAGTAACTATTTTTTCCAGTTTTTCCCATTGCACAACATATCTCTTCTTTGCATGGATAATGGAGCCTGATTAGCTTTTGAAAGCAGGTCCTAAAGTATTTTGTGAAGGCAGCAGTGACTCTGGAGACCCTGTAGTGGCACATTTCCTAAATGGAAGGTCTCTGGAAGGTGATTGCATTCCTGTGTGGGTCAGTGTGTGCTGTACCTGGGCAGGCTGGGCAGCTGGAGCTGAGCACTGCTGCAGGGAGCACTGGCTCTGTGGCCAGTGGGTCCAGGTTGGTGTTTGCAGTGTTTTTGTACCCAGTCTTGCCACAAGAAATTCTGCAAACTACACAAAACTCTTGTCTGTTATTTGTGGTTCTGGAGATTGCATGCCTAGATCTTTTCCCTATTTCTTATTCCCCCATCTCTTTATCTTGTATTTTTTTTTTAAAGATTTGTGACAGATCATTATGGAAGGGAACCAAAAATGTATCAGAGGCTCTGGTGGTTTTGTGTACACCAACTATTTTTCCTCTATTCCTGTCGTGTTTTTTTTTTTTGTTTTTTTTTTTTTTTACAAAAGCAAAGAAAGATGACTGTGTGCAAAGAAGAAAAAAAGTTCTTGAGTAGAATTGAAATGTGATAGTACAAAGTTGTCTACCCAGATGTTTGAGAGACAGGAAACACACTTAGATGATGGGTAGTGCCTGTGATCCTGTCAGGAGAAGGCAACTTAGAGAAAGTCAGATTTGATAGCATAGGCTGAAGCACAGTTACTTTTGGAGGTATTGTGTTATCTTCCTATTGCTCTGTGGTAGCTGCATGGGACATCAGTGTGCTGACAGTCTGTCGAGTCTGTGTCTTCTCAGTGTTAACTCCCTGTTACCAGCAGTCACCAGGTTCCTATTCCTAGGGCCAGATCCAATACCCGCTGAAGTCCATGAAAAAATACCAGGGTCCTGTACCCTGCTGTGCTGTATGAGCCAAAGCATGAGTTTGAGAGTCCACTACATCTGCTCATTAGATGCTGAAATGTGTTTTGCCAGAAAATAGTGACTCCCTCCTATGGGCAGTGCATTTCAGCTGCACAAGAGGCACAGTCAGTGAACTCATCCCAACCTCCTCACTCTGTGCATTCACTCGCTGAGGGCTGGGTTTCTTTCTGATGTTCAGCACTTTTGCAATATTTACCCTACCACAAAATGTCCTAAGATGTGTTGGCTGTGGGTTGTTGTTTTTTTTTTTTTTTAACATTTTATTAATGACCAAATAAAAGAAAGAGTCTTTTAATATGAGTCTTAATGTAAGTAGGTAGGCAGTGTGGGAGGGAAAATATAACCTGGAGCTATGACTCTGCAGTGCTGCCATTGCATTCTAGTATTTTAAAGTTCTGTGCAGTTTACTAAAGCCAGTAGATCTGCACTATTTGTGCAGCTCATATTCAGTAATTGTCTTACTGACTCAGCTGCTGATTTCTGAGCCATTCTACTTAGTAATGCCACATTACTGGTATTACACATCAGGCATTAAAGACAATTAATGGGTTTT
Organism: Geospiza fortis; assembly: GCF_000277835.1. Lineage (NCBI taxonomy): Eukaryota > Metazoa > Chordata > Aves > Passeriformes > Thraupidae > Geospiza > Geospiza fortis. The sequence goes on along the minus strand of NW_005054343.1, from coordinate 1,056,994 downwards.
AACTTCCCAAATTACTTAAGAGCCTTCAGACAAAATCTGGAGAGCAGATTTCATTTATTGGAATGAAAATGTCACAGTTTTGTGCTTTGGTAAATAACCTGTTCACAGAGATGTCTTACTTATCACTGTGGTATGCTTATTCATTAAGGGCTAATTGCAGAGGTCTCTAAATGAAACACTGCAAACCACATTCCACTCCAGTGCCAGTTTGTTTAAAGTCTGCAAAGCTTTATTATTAGCACAATTTAATTATGAAAATGGCAACCATGGAGAATTCTGAACACATTCTTTCCCTTGATCATTAGTTACAGGGCAAAAATGAAACACTTCCAACAATGAAGGGTTCATATTTCAAGCTTATACAGTAGCTGCTAAAAGGCTATACTCAGAAAATCAATTTTATTAAAGTCCTTCAAGCACTAAAGGGACTTCCATGCAACTAAGCAATTTTAAAAACATGTCCACAAGCAGTGACTTTTTGATTCATGTTTTTAACAGGGTTATATTTTCACTGTTTTCAATATTGTCCCCCAAAGCAGGGTCAGAAATGGTTTGAGGGGGGGAGAGGAGGTGAGCAGAGCATGTTCTGACATAGCTGTGCCTTGCATCCTTTACTTTAAGGTACTTAAAAGAGGACTATGAACTGGATTTGAGAAGCCTGTCATTTAGCAAAACAGATCAAAAGTCAATGGTGTTTTCACCTTTTCCAGCTTTCTTTTGCAGCCCAGGAAATTAAGTTTGGGGGACTACTAAGAAACTGTAGATTATATATATTTTTTTTTTAAATGAAGCTGTGATTTGAGCTAAAAATAACAAGAAACTATTTTCCTAGAAAGAAAAGGGAATGACATGTGTGGTAAAAGCATGAAAAGAGTTCATGCATTGCTCTGCTCCTGAAGAATAGAAAGGGAGTTGAGAGCTATGTCTGTATTTCAGGGCCTCACTGGACCAACAGAAAATTGAGTGCAAGTCCACCAATGTCACTGAGTTGTACAGTAAATTATTGTCCTGATCCACAGTCCTTTGATTTCTGTGAATCATAACTCCCCAAAGCAGTGGATGACCCTAGACAAGACTGTGAAAGTCTTACAGAATATCCTGAAATTTTAGAGGATAAAAAAATCCCTGTCTTTATATGCATGTCTACCTGTATATCTGGATTAAAGCTTTTAAGAAAATACAGGTATTCACACAGGGATGCACAATGTTTGGCCTAATGATTTTCCCATTTAACAGAGTTATGAACCTTGCATCAGTTTAGTGGAGACTGAAGCAGACTTGCAGCAAGTTAGAAAGTTAACAAGTGCATGCTTGTGTATACATCCAGAATTCCAAATATTCCACACTGCAGCCACTGAGGTCAGTCCAACATATTTTATCCATTGTAGTGTGTGAATTAATCCGAATTCTCCATGTACTTCAGATTTAGCAGCAGTGGTTCAGTCATTACATTCATTTTCTGAAATTATTTTTATAAGATGGGATTTTTAGACCTTAAGTCTCTGATGACAGCAATAAATATCCATCATTAGGTATGAGTGATTATGCCAGGCTGTTCCAGTTCTGCCTGTGAAAGACTGTTTCTTTCTGGGAGCCCTAAGGAATTCAACTGATGAGGGCAAAAACCTCTTCTTGGTGAACTTAAAATGCATAAATCAACTTTTTGATCCCAATGTTGGTTGTGGTAATTGTAAATCTCATGAGATGAGGCAGTGATAATGTCTGCTGTACAGATTTGGAAAATCCTTTAGCAGCAGCAGCAGCCCTGCTCAGGCCCCAGCTCTCCTTGGAGCTCAGCTGCCCCAGGAGTGATTCCCTTCTCTTCTGCCAGTGGAAAACACCCAAATGCTGCAGTCGGGGACAAACCCTCAAGGGCTCAGACTGCAGCAGCCCAGGAGTGCCAGGTCCCTGCACAGCCCCATCTCCTCTGGTGGAGGCAGGCTGAGAAGGGAAGGCAGTGCTGAGCTCCTCCCTGCACCATCCCAGCACCAGAACCCCACCTCACGTGGGAATGGAGGAAGATGATGCAAATATTGAAGTAAAGCAGACAGGTGTCACAGCCTATGTTGGAAAAGGGCAGAGTTTGAACTGTGAGTTGCTGCTGCTGCTGGCTGAAAACAGGGTTTGTATGGCTCAGTCTAAAGAATTGTGCAGTTCTGGTTCACAGTGAGAAACCCTTGGGTTTAAAAAAGGTGAAGTGGGTTATGGAGGGAAATAATTTTTGACCTGTGAATATATCACATTAAAACAAATATTTCAGTGTAAAGGTCTGTATTCTTTAATAGAAAAAAACTTGTCAGGAAAAGTAAAAGAAAAATGAAGTCTCCACAAAATGGTTGTTTTTGACTTGTTAGACTACAGAAGGATCATTACCAAAATAACATATATTCATGAAAGGCTTTGATGTTCCAAAGGAGCACTCCCTCCAGCCACATCTGCAAAATCAAATGGAAAAATATCTTCCAGCTACACCAAGTTCTTCATTTTACTCAAGCAAAGAAGAGTGTAGCCTACTGAGGGTATGGCAGGAGGCCGAGGAGAAAAACCAGTGTTTGTTCCCTCCTGCTGATGCAGAACAGGAGCCTGTGAGGTGCCATTTGAGAGTTTAACTGAATGCAGCACTTCAGGACACACAAATCTCTGGCCACCTCTTTGCTACCCCTTCACTCACTCCACCTTTGCCTCTATCTCCATCTGTGCTTTTCCCTCAGTTAATTTATGTTAGCTTAGCTTGGCTTTTGCTACGTTCTGTTTTCTGTTGTTGACATTATTGACCATTTTGGGTGGTGACAAACAACCGAACAATATCAATAACAATTTATTAGGTACTCTAATTAATGAATTTAGCCTGTGACCCAGCTGCAATCACAGCTGTGTTCAGTGTAAGGCTGCAGACTGAGGAGTACTCACAAATTCAGATGCTGTGCTCAGACTAAGCAACCTATGAATTCTTGTATTTCAAAAGACCAAGGAACACGAAAACCTCAGAAATTATAAGAGTTTTGTTGATTTCATAGGAGTTGCAAATATTTAAATTTGGAGCAAACATTTCAAATAATCAAGTTTTCTAATAATTAATAAAATCTGTAAAAACATCTTTGTCATATTTGACTACTGCATATGTTTTATTTCAGCCAAGAAACAAGTAGCTGAACTGATAGGAATATCAAAATGTTGCATTTAAAATAAAATATTGTAGCTGAGCAACAAGTTTCATATGAAATGGGCAAAAAACTAATATCCTGATGAGCTGCAATAAACTTTCACACCTGGAGCAGGGGCAGCTCAGAGCTGCAAGGGGCCATCCTCATCAGCCATGCCCAAGTGCCCCTGCAGGCTCTTCCTGCCTTCACCTGCCCCAGGTAAGGCTTTGCAGACCTGTTAAAAATCTTTATTTCTACACAAGGCCATTCTCAGAGATGCTTGTGCTTCTGTCCTCATGGATAAAGCCAGCTGGGAGTGCTGGGAGGGGGAAATGTGGACAGCCCAGCCCCTTTCAGGGCCGCCATGGCAGAGCCCTTTGCTGAGCTGCTTACTGGGGGCACCTCAAGCCTGATGCTGGAGGTGATCATGTGCCTGTTTCCATAGCGGTTTAGTGCACAAATAAAGTGCTCCCAGTTTCTTATGAGGTGCTCTGGTCCTCCTTGGAGAGCTCTTGAGTGTGGGCTATGCTCAGGGCCTCTAATCAAGGCTGTATGATTGCTGTGTGTTGTAAAAACTAAGGTAGAAGCAGGGACAGCTACTCAGATTCTTCCTTTACTTTCACCTTCCTTGCACTCTGAGGGAATCCCAAGTGTAGGTCCCAGCAGCCCTGTCCCTCCCCACTGCATTGCTCCTTTTCTGCAAGGGCTGCTGCAGGAGCAGAGAGAATTATTGGTGCCATGGCAGGTGGGGAGGCAGAGAAGGACCCTCCTGACAGTTCTGTGTAGGTCAGAGGCATTTCACACACTTGTGTGTGACTGCACATGGAGACACATGTTCTGGTTAAGGGGGAAATGTAGGAGAGGGTCAATTTGTACTTTTTCATTCTCAGGAGCAGCACCTCCATTTCTGGGTCCTATTACATATTTCATCACATTCTCACTGAACACATTTTTCATCTTCTGCCTTGCTATTTCATTGTCTAAGTGGAAAGGAAATTCAATAAGGTTTGATTATTTTTTTTTCCTTAGATTTTATTTTTATCTGAACTTTCAAACCCACGATACTCAAGTGGATTAGAAATTCAGTGAAATGAGTTCACCTGGTGACTGGCTGCATGCACTCTACACAGAGGAAAGCCCTGACCCTGCAAACTCTCTCCTGTCAGGAGTCCTTGATCTCATGGTAGTCCTTAGGACTGCCTGGATTAGAAAAGAATTGCAGGATTAAGTCTTAGCAATTCATTTGAAATATAAGACATTTGTTGCTTAATCTTGCAAAACAAGGGTCTCAAGTTTTCTTTTTCTCTGAAACAATATAAATATTCATTGAATTATGAAACTCAATGGTCTCTTTCAGGATATTGCTTTAACCATATGCAATGGAGGCAGCTGCAATAAAAACTTGCATTATTTTGTATCTTCCGAGCAATATATTAAAGGGATTTATTTGCTAAGTAATGAGATATGATCCAAATATTTTTTAAATGCCCAGAATCTACCTCTGGAAAATGAAACAAGAAATTCAGCTGTAGGGATCTGTGCTGCCTTTTCAGAGAAGTTTGAGGATGTGATTTTGGATGTGGTTTTGGGTGGCATTGCTACCTGGACACAATGAGTTGGGAGCAGTGAGACCCCTCACCTCTGATGGCATTGCTGCAGGGAGCACAGAGAGCCAGAGCTGTGCTGGGAGCTGCTGCTTTCTGCAGGCAATTACTGATGGATCTGACTGCAAACCCAGGGATCCCAGCCAGCCTTCTGCCTGCTCCCAGGGCAGTAATTCAGTCCCAAACCACTGCTCAGCTGCCCCCTTCTCAGAGCAACAGTGAGGGAAGTGTTCTCTGCTGGCAGGTTCACCAGGCTTGGTGGCAGGGCCAGGGAGAGCCCTGTGTGCCTGCTGGGACCATTTGTCACTGCTGCTAATTTCAGTGCTAAAGAGCCTGCCTTTCTCTGCCATGGTGCTTGCACAGAGTGGGTTTTGGTCTTTTCTCCACAGCTGTTACTGTTTGGTGGTACCTGTGAAATGCCCTGTGTGCTGTTGTTATTTGTTGTTACTGCTGTACTTGCAGGCAGGTAATGCAGAGCTGGAAGGGAGGCACTGATCTGTCCCTGGAAGCAGCACAGTCTGGGGACGGTCATGCACTCAGGGAAAGGCCTTGTGCACAGAATGCAGTGAACTAATTTTTTAAAAGTCTAAATTACCAAGATAGTGATTTGAGAGCTGCAGGCCTATCTCATATATTTAGAAAACACTGTTTCTCCCCTTTTGTTTTCTGTGTAATATGAGATTTTGGGGGTAGTCACTGTAAGGGCTTGACTTAAATTGATAAAAACCAGGTACTTTACAGCCTGACACTTCACCCTTCATTCATGTCACTGCTCTACTTTTGTTTCCCAGATCAGTCAGAGTTAAATTCAGGCTGTCAGCCATAACTTTGAACTTCCTGGCTTTTCTTACATGAGTACACGTCTCTTTTTTTCTTGGTTATATTGATCTTACGATCTGCCCTGTGACAGAGTGACTGGGAGGTTCCAGAGGCGAATTGTCACGCTGCCATGATGGGATGCAGCAAGTAGAGGGAGCTGCAGAATAAAGCACCTGCTCTGCTTCAGCTCAAGCCTCCTTCGTGGACTCTGCTGCTCCTCCCTCGCAGGGCCCCAAGCTTAGCCCTGCTCTGCTTAATATATAAAACTGGAGAAATCTTCATTATAAACAGCAGGAAAATATACTCCTGAGACTGGACAGGCTGAGCAGGCTTCAGACAAGGCCTGTAGGGCACAGAGCTGGTCAGAGTATACATGTCACAAGACACATGGCAGGAGGAATTAATGATAAAAGTGAATTAATGATAAAAGCTGCACAGTGCTAATTGATTGGAGAAAAATAATCAGCATATGCCAGGTACCCAGCAAGATGTGTGGGCAGAAATTGCTCTTGGTTATTTAACTTTACTGTACTGCCATTTAACTTTACTATACTGCCATCAAAGTAGTTTATATACACAGGGCTGGTTTTGGCCTTCCCTACCTGAAAACAAACCTGGGGGTTTCTGTGTGTGGGGCTTTCTTAAGCCATGGTTTCTGCCAGAGTTTGAACTGCTTGTTAGGGCTGAGCTGTTGTGAAGAAAACCTTCTCGGTAAATTAAAAAAAAATCTTAATACATTCACTATTAAATGTAGATTAGTAAATAAAATAGTATTTAGGAAGGAGTTAATTCTCTTTAATTTACACTGGTAAATTGTTTTCAAGCAGCAGATTGTAAATGTTTTCTCCTGCTAATTGGAGATGGTTTCAATAAACACATTAGGTTTATGCTGCAGTGTTCTGCTGGATCCTAGCCTGGTCTCACTCTCCACACAGAGAGATTATTTTGAAAATACTCAGAACTACAGGTTCAGAGTTCACGGACATCAATAAGGTTTATCCAGTGCCAGAGAAATCAAAGTAACGCTCCATAAGTCTAGCAGTAATACAAACAAAACAAGAGGCTTCTGCTTATAAAAGTTGTATATTTTGTTATGAAGAGTATGTAAAATGTGCCCAGACAGCAGAGCTGGAGTGAGGCAGGGTATTACCCAGCACAGCCAGAGGCTCAGCTACCATAAACATGATGACAGCAGAAGCTGTTTTGCCTGCATGGTTTTAAGTCTGCGTGGGTTTCAGCACCTTTTATAATAACTTAAACTTACTAACAAGAGAAATTAATTTAAGCTAAACCACCAGATAATTTTAATTTGTTTATTTGATCACCCACTGCCAACAAAAAAAAACTGATGAGATTAATAAAAATGGTATATTTGTATATTGGGCAGTTCTTACTGCAGAGCAAAATTATTTTAGGTTATTCTGGATAGCAAAGTGGCTGTGAATATTTCCCTGTGTACATTTAGTGGCTGCACTTAATCAAAACTAGTAACTTCAATATCTGTAGTTCTAACATCATATTGCTCTTATCACCTAGATTAGTAGATTTTTTCATAAAATCTTCAAATTTTCATTTCACAAGTTCAGGGTTCATTCTGAATGAGTGTTGTTTAATACCTGCCTAAGATTTCCCTTTTCTGTGAAATGTTCTTCCCAGCACACTGATTTATTGCTGTAGTTGTAGAAAGCACATAAACACCACCAAAGTGAATTAGATATTTTCTGAAGCAAATATTAATGAAAGAAGTCATCCATTTTCAGCAGCTGCGCATATATTGTGGAAAGCTTCCTAAGACTGAGTTGATTTTAGGTATACACTGGATATTAGCTGAATATTTGATTACATCTAATGAAACCCATGTAGTTGTAGCTGTTTCCTCTGTAAGACTCCCTGGAATGTACTTGATAGTTCCATTCTCCAAGAGGAGACTGGTGTTCGAGCACCTCTGCACTGGTCATCAATTGGCCAGAAACTTTATATTTAAGAAGGGTCTGAGAAATGCTGCTCACAGAAGCACCACGGGTTGTGGGTGTTCTGCAGGGCATCCTAGGCAGGAGATGACCTCCCTGCTCTCTCAGTGGCCTTTGCTGGCCTGAAACCCACACCCATGTCTTTGCCTCAAGCTGACAAAATGCTTTTTATAGAGGCACGATGATCTTTTTTTTTAAGGCTGCTATTGACTTTATTCAAAAGAAGGCATTTCAGAGATCAGTGAAATAAATTTCAAAGAGACTGAAGGGCTCTTCTGATCCAGTCTTGTTCCCTAATCTGCGAGCCTGCAGAGAATACAGTGTATTACTGAGATGGTGCTGAAGTCTTGGACAGGAGGTTTTGGTGTTAGTAAACAGGAGTAGTTCCACTTGCCTTTCTCCTGATTTACATTGTGTAACTGAGCTCAGTATCATTTTCAGAGATTAGCTGTGCCTTGAAAGTGCTTTCTCTACCAAAGCATAGCATGTAACATGCTGTCTTTTCCCTCTCAGTTCCTGTAGGAGATGGCACCTTTCTGTACTGTTTTGACATCTCCATTGCTCGTGTTTGGATTTATTGGAATCACTTGGCGTGAGCTGTGATCATCTCCCTTTTGATTCTCGGTGTGTGTAACCAGGCTGGAGAGCACAAGGGCCCTGTGTTACAGGGGCTGAGGAGGGACGGACACACAGCCTTGACCTCTCCATCCAGAGCACACCTGGGTACAGAGCTGCCTCTGCTTCAGCCTCAGAACCTCCCCAGGCTCCCTGGGAGGCTCCCTTGGCCCCAGCCTGCAGGGCTGTCCCTCCCATCAGGAAACTGCTGCTCAGAGGATGCTCTCCTTTCTCAGTCCCTTTGTCAGGGAATTTGGTTGGTTTGTTTTTAGACCATGACACCTCTATTAATTGTATGGGGCTGCAAATGAGGACTGAATTAGTAAGGCAGAGAGAGAGCAGGAGGAATTCTGCCTTTACTTCCGTTCCTGGCATATTTTCCCACCTCAGTTCCTGACAGCAACATGGAAGAAATTTGTGCAGTGGTGACTTGCCCAGAAGCAAAAATTCTTATTTTTTCACTAATGCTTTATTTGAATTTAAGGGATTGGTTATGTTCTGCAATGGCATAAATGCCACATCAATAGTGCTCATTGAGAAAGATTATTATTGAGTGGATCAGATAAATATGGCCTACAAATGTGCTGATTTACTCCAGCTTGTAAAACAAAACAGTTTACGTATACAATTTAAACATTCTTTCTCCTTTTTTTTTCCCCCTAACCACATCCCTTGTGTGCATAATTGAGATTTCCTTACCACCCAGAAGACAGCAAGGAAACTCCTCGGGGTTGGGGCTGTGCTGTAAGCGGGTGCAGCTGGAGCGTGGCCGGATGCTGCTCACCTCCAGCAACACTAGAGAGCAGGCTGACACTGCTCTACTGCTGCTCAGCCCTGCAATCTGCTGGAAATGTAATAATTGCTCTTCTGTTCTTTAATAAACACACGCCACATCATACAGAGAAACAAGGTGAGAGAATGAGAGAGAGGATATTGCATTCTTCCACAAAGGCTGGCTCAGTTTTATTTTATACGCTGTTATTTTTTTTTTAAACCAGCAGAATAGTCCTGCTATTCTAAATTACTCTTCCATCTTTGCTCTTGTTCCCCTCCTTTTAGTTAAATTAATGTATTGATTAGAGCCCATTAGTGTGTAATCGATTGTTAATTTGACTCATCTTACAAATCATGTTTATCTTTATCAATAAAAAATACGTATATTTCACATCTCGCTCCTGCAATAAACTGACAAAAAGCTGGGTGCCCAGAATTCAGGCTGGAGCTCCAGCTGCAAATGTAAAAGTACATACTGGGATAACTTACATGTTATTAAAAATACATATATAATTTGTAAGAAAATTGGTAAGGAAGCAATGGCAGAAGTAGGACGAACAGACAAGTTTGGGGAGAAATGTGTGACTTGTTCATTTTGGGTTCTTCTACTTGTTTATTTTTCTGAGCAGACAGGAGTGGACATTGTGACAAATGTGACTGAAATGTGGTGAGCTTTGTGTGCTGGTGGTGTAGCACTGATCACTTGAGACATGAAGCAACCTGTGTACCTCATAATCTGTGCTGGTGTCCTCAGGATGCTGCCTCCTTCTGCACTGGCCACTCTGCAAACTTCCCAGTTGTCTGTAGGTTTTCTTCCTGATGTAGCAAAAATTGGAATATTTTAAATACTGAAGGCATTTTTTAATTTTGAGGCCAGAAGGCAGATGATACTTCTCAAGGCTAGCAGAGCAGATACTGCCATCCAGGCAATAATGATTGTGCTTTATATGGGCAGGATCCATGTAGATACCAACTAATCCCCTCCACTGAGGCAAGTATAGCCAGCATTATTATCCCTGTGTTAGGAATAAGAAATTGAGATGAATAGTTAGCAGAAGGGCATATATTTATATCAAAGTTAGGATAAAAAGTTTAAACCAGTGAACCTTTGAATATAGTGGGTAGTTACTATTAAAAATTAAGTTTGGTTATTTGCATTTTTTTAAATGTCTTTTGGAGACCAGAGCTAGACTTGGTTGTGGGTTTTTTGGTTTTTTTCCCCACTGGTATTTATAGTAAATACTGTGTAAAATAACTGAAAATGCTGAAGGTGGCTGAAGAAAAAGAAAGAAAGGCTTTTAGTGAAATGCGTTGAACAGTTTCAAGCAAAAAATTTCCTTTTCCCAAAAGTCTCAATTATTTTTGAAACAAGGAATTTTGAAATAGCATTTTCATTTCTGAATCTTACATGTTCAATGAAAATATTTTAAAAGGGGTATAAAGCCAGAAAGAGTGAATGTGTAGGGGCAGCTTATTCAAACACAAACTCTTTTCAATTTTTTCCCTTTTAATATTTTTCGCTCCAGACAGGAAAACCCTCTCCAACTGTACAAAAATTGAATCTTCTCACAGTTCTTCTATAGATGGCTTTATTTTTTTCTCCAAGTACATTTCAGCTGTGATCATTTGTGCTGTATAGATACAATCCATATGTTTCTCCTTTTAGGAAATATGACTCTTATAACAGCTAAAAAGTAAAGGCCAGGAAGATTTGCAGAACCATTCAGTTTATTAGTCCATAATCCACATTGGAACAGACGTCAGTGCAGTGCAGATAGGCTGTGCCTGTGTGGACACAGTCAGATTAGTCTCCAGCAAGCCTGCAGGGCTGAAATTTCTCACCAAGAGTGATCATTGGGGAAGTCAGAACATGAAGGGCCAAACACAACTGAAAAAAATTGGGTTTTTCAGTTCAGCCCTGTAAAATTTCTGTAATGCAATCCACAAAGCAGCACACTCTCCAGACCCAGTCCTAAATGGAGATATTAGATCACATATAGTGCTGTCCAGGGAAATTCTGTGGGAATGGCAGAAGTTTTAAATAAGAATAGTGCACAGGTCGATGAGTTTTCTGTAGCCCAGGCTAAGTTTTGCCCCCCATGTTTTAGTGGAAGGAACTGAGTCTAACTTCGTGGTATGAGTTTTGTTGATCAGGAGGAGAGAGCTGCTGAGTCTCTCATCCATAAGAATCCAACCACAAGTGTTCTCCCTGTTGGAGGAAAGACCCTCTGGGTGCTGCCCTGACCCCTAAAGCACCATGGTACAACCAGTGCCTGTGGGCACTGCCAGAGCAGCTCTGGGATTCTCCAGCAGGAGCTGAATCCCTTTGTCCAGTGAAAAGCTCTGCAAGTGGGGCAAGGCAAGAGTCCCCTCTGTGGTGTGTAGGAAGTGCTGGGATATCTGTGTGGTTACATCTAGTCTGATAGACCCAGGCTGCAGAGCTGGATCCAGCTCTGAGACATCCTCTCAGGTTCCTTGTGACAAGGTCTTTAATTAGCACTTGCAGAGCATTGAAATACCATGACACTGTGCTGCTGCTAATGAAAATAAACCTGGACTTGTGTTCCTTGGTCTGTTGACATTTGCAGTCGTCAAGTCTGAGCCAGACTGGGAGCTGCTGCTTTTGTGTAGGTGAAGCTGCAGTGCATCAGCCACAGAGCACAGAGGGGCTCCAGAGCACAGCCTGAGCCTCCAGCCTGTGCAGGAATCAGTGGGGCAGGGGCTGCTGCTGCCCATCCCTGATGGTCCCTGCCAAAGGTCCTTGCTGACCTGGCAGCTCCATCTGTGCTGGGACGCTGCTCTTCCTTCCTTGGAGGCCACCTCAGGGCTTGCCCTGCCATGATTACAAAGTTGAGGATAATTTAGCTAGAATATTGTTTGGAAAGTGTGATGATGGGAAGAAAATGGCAGCAATGCAGCCGTGATCAGTCTGAGTTTAAACTGGTTTTGGAGCACCAGGGTTTTGGCCAGTTGCTTGAAATATTCAGTGTTTCTGTCACAGGGTGGGGAGGGAGGCATCCTCTACATGTCTAAAGGTGTTTCTAGCCATCTCCTCATGTATGGGACTTGCAGAAGAGGAAAACTGAATTGTTGCTTCTAATCTTCTTGTATTTTAATTATTTTTTCTAAATATAAACAGATAACTATGTAATACCAAAAGGCTGAACTAGGGTGAAATGTGGGAGGAGGTGAGGAACAAGGCTTCATGAACTAAAAAAAGTGCAAAAATATTTGTGCTGTATTTTAGTCTTTTTTATTTCCTTTTGACTTGTTTGTCTTGTGGTGTTAGCAGGATAGGCCCTACCAGTTTTGCTGGCGTGTATTTGTAACCCAGGAATGTTTTTTGGCAGAGGTAAAATTAGAAACAAATTTCATGTGTTCTGCAGTGCCCTCCAGTGCTATAAAGGACAGGAACAGAGTATGTGGCTTTGTCAGGATGACTCCAGGAAACCACAAAGAAACAGAGATTAGAAAGAAAATCGGGGAAATAAATAAATAAAGAAGGAAATAACTCCCCCAGCAGATGTTGCACAGCTTGGGAGGGGAGCACAGGGCAAAGCCCCTGCCGTGGATGGGAGCAAACAATGGAGCCCTTGGTGCGACGGGAAATGAGGACACGTGAGTTGGGGCTGTTTTCAAATAAGTGCTTCCAGGATTTTGAGGTCAGATGATGCTCCAAAATTTACCTGTCTCTTTTCAGATGTGAATAAATAAATGCTGCTCCCCTCCCCCTGGCAGGATGGGAATACTGAAGGCTCGGCCCATCAAATTAAACACAGGCAGGTTTTCATTTCCAAGCCTGCGTGTTTGGAGATGATGGATGGTGAGATAGATGTCTCTATAATGAAGGTTTCATTACGAATTTTTTTAAATGTGCAACATGGCTCTTCATTTCCAAACAAGAAGTGCCATCCCCTTTCTTGTAGCTCTTCGATCGAATACGTGTGATATTGCCAAAGGAAATGATCAAATAACCACTGAATATATTGATTTAATATAAAGTTATATTGGCTTCATTTTTACTGCAAAGCTTCAGAAAACCAGAATGAAATAATAAACTACATAAATAAAAATAGGGAAGGGTAGTGTTAGGGTGATTAGGGATAAATGATCAGTGGGATAATTTGGTTGCAACTATTTGAGAAAATATAGGTGGCTTGTCTCTGTCTTTGTGCCTTGTTGTCCACTGCCTGCAAACAGCCAGGTGATCAAATTGTCCCAACTTGAGCACTTACAGACAGCTTGAGTAAAGAATGTTTAGAAGCCACTCATAATTTAGCAAACAAAGAAACCAAAACACACCTACAAACAAAATACCTTGAGGTCTTTATGCACTGCATAACAGTGAGTTTCCCAATTGCAATAAAAATACTGTGGAGTGTATCCAAATGATGAGGGTTGATGAGCAGCCACACTTGGTGTGCCAAACATATGTCCATATATACATACATACATACATATATGCACACACACACACATACACACATATATATATACACTTCAGGTTGCATAATCTCCATTTTTAAAGTTGGCTAAATCCAGGAAATGTTTGAGTTGATGGGGAGTCACAGAAAGTCTATCATCAAGGGTCTTAAGCAAAAATGTTCAGCCAGGAGACCTGGACTGTCTGTATAATGGAAAAGATTAATCTTTATTTGAGGGCAGCAAGGCACTGTGGAAATACCTGCAGTCTAAAAATGGGCTGATGCCCCATCCCCTGTGAGGGGGATGCTGAGGGGCCAGTGCAGTGTTTGGTGTCATCCAGGGCAGGGGCACTGACACAGCTAAAAATGTGTGAAAATGGAGCCTCTGTAAAATCATCCAGTGATTTTCCTGCAATTACCAACTTGATTTTGTGTTAACTGCTTTTCACCTTTCCTTCTCTCAACACATTCCCAAGGGATTTTTTTGTACTTCACTTTGTACATGTGTGTGCAGTGTCAAAATGTCCACATCTCCTTAAACCTCCCTCTCTGTCTCTATAAATGTTGCCCTCTGAATGCAAGAAGGACTTTGGTGAACCAGTTTTGCATGGTATCAGAATGTGAAAGTTCAAATAGCACTTTGTGATTTTTCTGGTAATTCTGTGCACGGTGCCCTCACCCTGGAGCTGGAGGAGTTCTAGGAAAGAGGGAGAGTTCTAGGAAAAACCTGGTGGCACCACTTTGCTCTGCCCCTGCAGCACTGCCCCCCATTAAAAATGCATTATGCACTAACACTGAGAGGATATATTAAAACCACGCAGACAGCTTTAGGTTCCACATTTGAGTGTTGAATGCAGCTGGTGGAGAGCTGGGGCTGGGTGAGCATGTGTTGAGATCTGTGTAACCCTGTCCCAGTGTCCACAGCCACAGTCACTAAGGATTGTTCCTTTCGCTCTTCAGTGGAGTCTCAGTTCTACCTTTCTGAAGCAGACCCTGTGCTTTAATGTGGACTTTCCCTCTTAACCCATCAGGATGCAGAGATGGATTTTTGTCTCAGCGAGAGTTCTCTGTGCTGTTTCCTGCAAAGGCCAGTGAAAGAACTGGCTCCCCTGAGAGTCTGGCAGGAGCCCCTGTCTGACCTGCTCACAAACCCTCTACAGACCCAGAACACTCCTTGCTTAAGCACTAAATTGACAGAATACATTTAAATCTATCATCTCATTTTGCCTCCAAATTTTTCTCTGGGAGATTTTCTCCACTGGACACTTTCTTACCCTAGGAGGAAAGGATCCCAATATTTGATACTAATCTTAAAGAAATTTGATTTTTGGCTTTCTTTGAAAGTTGATTAAATGCAGCTTGGCATCCCACTCCTTTTTCAAGAAGCAATAAACTTCACTGCTGTCATTAGGACAACATGTCTCAGACCTTCTTCCACGGCTCTGGCATACCTAAACTCGTGTTCTACCTAAGGCATGCAAGAACTAGTGGGGGAAAAAAGAGTCTAATAAGAACTAGAAGCCTATAGAATTATAGTTGTGATAATATGTATATGTAAATGTATAGTATGATAATAATTAACCTATAATAATTAGAAGCTTGCAAAAGAGATTTGGGGTAATCAGTACAGGATGGGAGGGAATACAGGGGAATTGGGGAACATAATTAGCAGACAAGACCTTTGGCTGACCATTTGCCCATCCCTTCCAGCAGTGTCCCTCACCAGGCCATTCATTCACACTGCCTGGATGAAGGAGTTTATATGAAGAAGTTCTTTTACCATGTTGGCAATAAAGAGCTGTAAATCTATTATGCAGATGGAGTTGGATCATAGAAATATTGTTTAAGGGAGGGAGAACAAGTGAAAATATCATGAAGCTCTTTTACACCTTTATTTCTGTGACTGGATGGGAGCCTTAGAAAAGGTTTTGAAAAAAACAACAAAACTGAAAGGGAGATGATGATGACAGTTCCTGTGGTAGCTTTTTGAGGAGAGCTTTAGCTCAACATGACACCTTCTCCACTTTAAGTAGCCCAGAGACAGCAAATTTAAGATTACCTTGGTTTTTTTCACACCTCTCTGAATTTTCATATTTACTTCCAGTGTCTCTTTGCTTTCCTTTTTCATCTTGCTCCTCCTGGCATGTGCTGGAGGTGGCAGAGCAGGGCAGGGACACGCCAGGAGTGTTTCTGGAGGTGGCAGAGCACGGCAGAGACATGCCAGGAGTGTTTCTGGAGGTGGCAGAGCAGGGCAGAGACACGCCAGGAGTGTTTCTGGAGGTGGCAGAGCAGGGCAGGGACACGCCAGGAGTGTTTCTGGAGGTGCCTGTGTTGGCTCAGGGCATGTGGAGGACATGCAGAATGTGCTGGGCCAAGCTCCCTCTGGTTCCTGGGCTCACTGGACAGCACAGGGGGGCTCAGGCTCTGCTGGTCACTGCACTGACCTGGAGAGCTGGCAAACACCCTGCCCAGGGTGTAGAACAGTGACCCAGAGCTGCTCTGGATGAATGCCCATGGGCACAGTGTCCACTGTCATCTCCCAGAGAGTGGAGAACCCTCAGGCTTCACTCACTGCCTTGCTCCCTAAGATTGTGCTTTCATTTCCTGCTCTTGCACAGCTTACAAGATCAATTAAAACTGCCTGACATCTGGAGCCTTTAAAAGAAAAAAAAAAAATTAGTGGTATTCCTGAACTCCTTATTCAGTAAAACCTTGCAAGGATTTCAAAGGCATGTTCCACAAGGGCTGCTGGATTGGTCCCTACAGGACTTTGGCTGGTGCCTGAGAAATAAAGAAAAGCCCTTGACTATTAGTGGGTTCCGCTGTAATTCAGAATAATACCAGATGTTTCATTATGTATCAGCCAGCAATAAAACTGCTTCTTTGAGCTATTGAACAAAGACAGTCGACAAAAGAAAAATTAATGTTGTGTCTTTGATCTCATGTTTTAAATTTGTCTTTTATAAATAGTGATGGGTTCTGGTTAAAAACACTCTAACAATTTGTTAAATATGCAAATGTCTGAAGTTTCTTAGCAACAGAACAAATAAGTGTTTTTCTTCTAATATAATATGTATGCTAGTTTAGTAAGCACACAATAAGTTAATTAGGCTGTGGTTAGGTATTATTTGTAAATGTCATATTAGCATGCTGTTTTGTTTCTATGTTGCAACCAAAAGCCTCAAACTCACTGATGTCACTTATTGCATGTTGTTTTTTCCTCTAGTTTTGAAATGAGTTTATTTTTTTAGCATACTTGTGGGCAGAATAATGATTTATTGAGTTGTGTGTTTATTATTGTTTTGCTTGGTTGTAATGTCTCATTGTCTTTACATTGTTAGCAATGTTAGAGATTTTACAGGGAAATTCTAGGAAAGTACACATTACATGTGTAATAAAGCTGCTGCAGTTTACTATGATTAATGTCATTACAATGAATACCAAATGAATTAATAATGATGGGGCCATTTAATTTTAAAATGTTGGCATTTGTCTAAGTGCTGCTCTGAGAGAGGGTGGAGGAGCTTGGCACAGTAGGAATTGGATAAAGCAGGATTTTTGCTGCCAGCATCCAAGCAGCTTGTTTCTCTCCAAGCAGTTACGGTCAACTGTTAACATATTCACTGCCAAACAGATTTGTCTAAATCCAGAGAACCTTCTCCTATGACTGTCAAATTTCACTGTATAGTCTGGTGTTTTCCCCTGTCTTTCTTCCAATGGCTCTGCTGCTTCCATGGTCTTGCTGTAGCAGGTGGGGGAATATTCCAGGCCAGAGCACCTCTGGGTCACTGACACAGGTCAGGGATGAGAAAACATATTCCTACAAACAACCAAGCAAGAAGCAGCTGTCTTGTGAAAATTTTTTAAAGTTTGAAGCATTCAGATCAAAGCACATTGCTAATCCAGGAATGCTTCCCTGACAATCTTGAAGAACAATCTTGAAGCACATTTAATTTTGTCTTAATCCGCACCTCAGTGGTCCTGTAGTGCTTTGTCAGTAGTTTTAGATGAAGGCTTTTTTCCCTTGATAAAATACCTGGAAGAGAAGAATCATGAATTGCACTGTTAAACACTTGGAGGACAATGGCTGATCACAGAGGGCAGCTTGTGCAAGTTGCTGTGTCAAGGCAGATGAGGCCAGGCCCTGGAACAGGACAAGAGATGCCTGAGGAGAAACAGCCTTGAATCTGTGTGTGTGGTAACACTCCCATCCACATCTAGAGAGTTATTTTTGCCATGTCTGAGCATTTGGAGATGGATTTTTATGCTCTGTGTGTGGACACTCACACATGCTCATAGCTTTAGTTTTCATATGGTAAGCAGAAGCCATCCAATAGATCCTTGCTGCGTGCCAGAAGATGAAGGGATGAAGGCAACCTCAGTTTGCAACTGCCTTCTTTCTCACTGGATCATCTCATTCTGCACTAGTTTATATTGTCTTTTAGTCACCCAAGCACTGGAAAATCATTAGCAAGACAGACACACTTCTTATTATGTGCATAGACCACGGGCTGTTAAGTTAAGCAGACAGTTCCATGAAGGAGAAATCCAGCAGAAGTAGGATATGAATGTAAGGTTGATGGGAATGGAGAAAGTGGTTGGAAATCAGTTGCCTCCCTAAGATGTTGAGGTTGGAGGAGTATATGACAGAGGTTTTTCTAATAGTTTTCATTGTGCACATGAGAAAATGCTGCCAGAAAATGCCTGTAATGGTACAATTCTTTTAAAAAGAGGCTGGGAGAGGGGTATGGATGCATCACCACAGTTTACCAGTGCTGATTAGGTGTGATGGAGTTCTTGGGTACAGCTCTAGCAGCAGTATAAGATTTGTAACAACAGTATAACATTTGGATCCCTATCAGCTTGTTGCAATCTTCGTACTGCAACATCCCTGGGAGATGAAAGTCACTGGATTTCGATTTCTTAAAAAAATTTCATCACATCAGCAAACTTTATTATACTGGGAGAAAATATTAGGAGCATCTAGATTAGCCCCCTGTGTAAAGCAGGGCATAGATTTTGGGTTTATGTTTTCATTGCGGTACCCACAATCTCTCAGTTGAATTAAAGCATGCTGGGTGGTCTATTTCCTAGGAATTCCAGAGCACCTTGAATGATGGACCTCCTTCCCAGTCATCTGTTTACTTTATTGATTATCTTAATCAGTAATTTTATCAAAGGCTTTTAATTTTGGAGAAATCTGAAGCCTGTGTTGCAGGTTGGCTGGTTTTTCCCTCCCCAGGGATGATGGAGGGCCCTCCACAGCAGTCAGCATGTGTTTGTGCAAGGGTAACTTATGCATATCAGGAACCTGTGAGGATGGCAGCACAGACAGCAGTGGAACCTGCCAGCTTTGAATTCCTGTTTATGAGCAGGAGTGCAGAGAAGAGTTCTAGAAAGAGGAATTGTCATGGGGCTTATAAGTAAATGTCCTGAAGAAGCGAGCAATGACCGCCCCCCCCTCCCGTTGTGTGGCTGTTTCCAGCTGCCTCCATTCCTTGTAAGAAAAGGGAGAAGGGTGGGATGTGCCCCTGGCTTGTGAACAGTCCTCTGCATACAGATGAGCAGCACAGAATTGTACATGCATGTTTGGTTAATATCCTAAAATCCAGCTTAATGAAAAATCAAAGATCCATAATAAACCACCTCATTCTGATTTAATCAGAGATAACCTGGCTGTCCCCTTCTGCTTGAATCCCTTTGTGGTGGTTTGGATGGTTCTGTCATTTTGGCCAGTATGGTTTTATTTCTTCCTTATTAGGACTGATGTCTGTCCCTCTGTCACTCTCTCTTCCTTTTTCATACTTGGGCTGGAGTGCCCTTGGCTGTAAGATCATCTCTGCCCTGTGCTGAGGTGACACAGAATGTGATTCAACTGTGACTCCTGGCAAAGGCTCCTAATGCTGGCAAAGGGAAGATCAAATAGGTGGAGTTTTCTGAAGTTCATGGGAACAGTTTGCACAGGGAGTCTTTAAACAGAAAAGACTTTGCTTTCCTCGAGTCTGTACAAAGCAAATCCAACTTTTGACTGAAGCATACGGGATTTTTATTTACTTTGTTGGTCACAGAGGAAAGGAAGTTTTACAGCATGTGCTCATTGAATTCCGATAAACACCCAGCAAGTGCTATATATGCTAATTAAGAGATAATGTTAATGGGCTGGAATGTTGTCACAGGATTAGGCACTCCTGCTGCCACCAAAAATGTTGGGGCACTTATCAAAATAACAGTGATGGATGTGGAACAACAGTTTGCTCCCAAAGCAGGTACTGGGGACTGTGGGACTGGGAAGGAGCTACCCTTGGCTGTGCTCCACAGAGGATGGAGAGGGACCCTGTGCCCAGTGGACGGACAGACAGACGCTGGGGTGACAGACACCACGCTATTGTCCTGCCCTGCTCCCACCGGCTGCAGCAGGAGCCTTTGTCTGCCGCAGCCAGGCGGGAGGGGGCCGGCCACAAAAGAACAGTTTGGTTAAAGCGTTCCGGTGTTTTATGAATAAATTGGATTCTACTTACAGCATTATTAACCTGCTGTATTCTGACGGGCTTAGGGGGAGATTATCGTGCGCTTGAACAAATCAGTATCTACAGATCCACACAAATACTGGGTTTTAACAAAAATATACTGTGATTAAGGCACACAGCGGATCAAATTCAGCCCCGACTTACACCAGGTGCAATCTCATTGATATCCGTGGGTTAAAAAGCAATTTTTACAACTTAAAGCAATCAGAAATCAGCTTAGTGTACAGACTTACTAGACCAAAATAAGGCCCAAGAGACAGTACGCTAAGCTGATTTCTGATTGCTTTAATTTTTTTAAACTTTTATCAAAGATTAATGGTCAATTATCTGGCAATCTGATTTTCTGGTACAGATTCCATTTGCATAATTTCATAGACACTTAAAATATGACCAGACTCTAATCAGTATGAAATGGGTTGAGGCATGGCTTGGTATGGCTGATCAAAATCAGCCCCAATCCCTGTAAATATGTACTATTGCTGTAGTAACAAGGGCGATTTTAATAGGCTGTCGTCTGAGCAGTAAACAATTGGTTTAGATTTTTTTTTTTCCTCTGCATGGCTAAATATAACTCCAGGGCAAATAGGCAAAACTATGCAGTTGGAACATGCCTTCCTTCAGGTTTTTCATTTTGTGCTTGAGCACCACTCTTTCTGCAGATATTCCTGTCATTTATTTGCTTGTGCTACAATACTTGCAAAACTATCCATCAAACTGCACGCGCAGGTTACAGTCGAAAATACTCTGCAATAATTGCCCCTAGAGTAGTCTTTACTGAACTCAAATAAGTGTGGGGTGCTGCTTTTTTGTAATATAAATACAGGTCCCTGACTGAGACATGAACCCCACCAAAACCAAAGAAACAAAACAAAAAAACAAACAAAAAAAAAACCTTACAGACTGGAATGAAGGGAAGTTGATTTCCTAAAGAGTGTGGTTTGTGGACATTTCAAGGCAAGGAAGGACAATCAGATTCTCTGCTTTTTCTCCTTGTATACATTGTGGGCTCTGGTAACTGAATGGAACTGCTGGAATATGTCCTCTAGAAGGACACACAGTTTTGTTTTGGAGGTGTTGAGAAATGGAGAATTTACTATCTGCGGATCATCTGATCTAGTGCTTAATTCTGTTCCATTATTATTAGTCCTTTTATTCCTATTTTCCTTACCTGCAGCCCGTCCAGATTTTCTGTGGTACCTGGCTGGGCTGCACTGTGCTTCCTCTGTCTCCTTTGGGTTTACCTGAACCAACCAAGCCCTTCCAGGAGCCCTCAGTGTGGCACTGGGTGGAGTGCAGTGCATCTGTGTTGGCTTTAATCCAGTTCACATAGCAACACAGGCAATGGAGACAGCAAAAGGACAGCTGCAGGATGCAGCCCTGCACGTGGTGGGCAGGCTTATGACATCTCCCTTGGTGTTACCAAGCCAAACCAGACAGAATCCTGCCTCCCTGCTGCAGCGCAGGCTGAACTCAGCCACAGCCTCCTGCTCTTCTTTGCTCAGGTTCTTTGGAGAGGGTGGTGCTCTGTAATCTTCCAAAATGTATTCCAAGAAAGGAGCCAGCGATTCTGCTGGTTTCCTAATCACGCTGCTCTGCTGTTGGGTGGCTGCTCTTTCTCAGCTGAAGATTAATTAGGAGGGATTTTAGGCCTTAGAGAGACTGAGAGCTGATGGGTTGCCTGTCGTTGAGTCACCAGGACAATCTGCTGCTGTGGAGGACAGACGGACTGTCTGACTGGCAGGTCCTGAGACACCTCTGAGCCCAGAGGGCTCTGGTCCCCAGGAAAATGCAGTTAGTGAGGGTTCAGCTGTGTGTCAGCTGCCTGGTGAGGGAGAAATAGATTCCATGTCAGCCAGTGGTTTCTGGGGGTTTGGCTTTTTTTTTTAAGGAGAAAAAACAAAAAGTGGGGGTGAGCAAGAGTCTACTGGATCTGTTCTTGGTAAATCAGTGTCTGATGGGGTTTGGTGTCTCCAAAAAGGACCAAACAAATTGGTGGAGAATATTAAAATAATCTGGTCATTTTGCCATCCTGTCACCATCTCTGAGACAGTTTCTGCTTGCACAGTGAACTGGCTGGGGGAGCCTGCTCAGGTCTTTTAAACCTTTTTAAACTCATTGCAAACTTATCACAGATGGGAGTTAGAAACAGTCAAAACTTCCATATTGGCCCAGTCCCTTCCATTCTGGTTTATCCATAAATACTAATATTTTATAAATGTGAAAGTAAATACTGAGTTTTTTTCTTCCTGTCTTCTGCTATTTTTATAGGTCACAATGCTCATTACTCATCTGTTCCATGAGTACATGATGCACATACACAGAAACATGGGTCAGGGAAAAAGTGAATTTCCTTGGAAGACGTGCACAAACTTTGGGGTTAATTTTCTTTGGTGGTTTTTTTCCTCCCAAGTCCTGGGTCTGATTTTGGAACCAGGTGACCTTTGGAGCACAAGGAGTGCAGGACTGTGTCCCTGAATCCTACTCCAGCAGCTGGCAAAGAGAAACAATGAGCTTGCTTCAAATGCTGGCATAAAACTAAAAGAGGATTCCTAGATGAGAGGACCCAAATTGAAAGAAACAGTAAAAGAGAGGATTTATGGTTATTAAAAAATATAAGAGTTTTTCTATGTAAAACCCCACTTGCTTCTTTCCACCAGGGACCCCCTTGCAGAATTTTCTCCTCCTGGTTGTGTTTATTTCTTTTGTTGTTTTGCAGGATCTCTTTTGGGGTAGGTTTTTCTGTGCAGCACCATTTCTTTGTACTACTGATGTTTCCTTCCCAAACATAAACAAAAGGAAAAGAAATGCCTTATGGGAAAAAATCTTATGAATTATAAAGACACTTGTAATTTCTTTTAAGACTTTGGAGCTGTCTGATAAAATTAAAGAGAAGTGTATATATTTAACACTTCTGTGCAGTGCAAAGAATAGGAAAATATTGATGTCAATGATTAAGATAATTAATTTGTTACCTTCATCCTGCATTTAATACCATAAGACTTTTTGCAGAGATGTGAGTGAGTACTAGGATCTGAATGTGAAGTGATTTAAATTCTGGAGCATTAAGGGTCATTTACCAGAATTTTATGGTGGTGACTGGGTTTCTGAGACAGACTGAAGGTTTTGCTTTGACCTTGTCAAAGACCCCTCCTGGTGTAAGTCTCACTTACACGAAGGTGATGTTAATATATTCACTGCTGTTTTTCCTTGTGGAATTAAGCAACAAAAATTGGTCCTCAGTTTTGGGTTGGTTTTATTTTAAGATATGGTAAAGTGAAATGCAGCTTTAGAATATTGTTTTAATCTTTGTAAGAGTGAGACAAAACCCCAAGGTGCAACCCTGTGCTTGCAGTCTTTCTGTTTTTCTGAAAGAAAAACATTTTCTTACCTCTTCTATAATAAGAAAGCATCACATTTTAATTTATAAAAATGCCCATTTATAAGCATAGATATATATTTAGGTTTGCAGTTATATATTTATAGGTCCCATGTTTTTTTAACAGTTAATTACAAAAATTATAATTTAATGTTCTCTCACTTGCTCCTGCCCACACACCTGAGGTGTTAAAGTGTCAAACCTGTGGCTGAGCAAACACTGCTGGCCTGTCAGCTCTGCCTTGGCCGAGGGGTCACTGAGAGGGGCTGTGGCAGGCAGAGGACAAAAGTTGTGACTGCTCTGATACCTGGGGAGATGTGTGTCTGCAACATCCATCAGCCTTCCTCAGGGAATCCCCTGTGATTCTGTTAAAGAATAATGGTCCCTTTCTGTTTCTCATTTATGCAAATAAAAGGCGAACCAGAAAAGACATCAATAAGAGTTAAGCGGCAATATCAAGTCAGTTTTATTGCCAGGTCACCCAGTCCCCAACAAATCAAGTAGGAAAAATGTGTCATTTATCAATATAATAAACAGGTAGATCACTTCTAAACCCAAGCAGCTCTCTTGAAACCATACCTCAGAGCAAACAACCCAAACCATTTGCAATGCCCTAAGCAGGACCTCTCTGTAGTGCTTCTTTCTCCAGCTGCCAGGGTGCAATTAACCTGCTGGAAGTTTGGTGGGAGCTGGCAGGCCAGGCCAACTTCTCTTGACATCTTATGGAGGAAAACATCTAGGTTTTCTCTCAGCTTTATATGGGTAAAATTGTGACCCAGGCTTTGGACTAATTGCCATCACTAGCAGAGCTTTATGGACATGTTGGCATACCTGGCTGGGAGGCTGAATGAACACAAGGGAGAAGAGATTTCATTGCACTTTCTGGTTTTGGAGACTCCATTTCTTGTTCTCCTCTGTCTTTCCCCTACTTTCGATCTCAATTCTTGCTGAAAAATCATTTTAGTCCTTTGAAATGTACTATTATCCTGGTATTAACCCACCACAAGTTTGTATAAAAATGGCTTTTGGGTTGTGTTTTCAATTGTGCACAACACTGCTGATTTGCATGATCCCTCATAGCAATTGTTTCTGGGGGGAAAAAGAAATAAACATTTATTTCTAACCAGCTTGGGTGACCACAGAGGACAAACACAACCTCAGGGCTGGAATTAATCCCTCTGGGCCTCAGGCACTCAAGCATATGGCCTGGCTTGGGAACATAGGTGCTCTGGGTTTCCCTAGGGAGGAAGACGGTTCTGAAACTGTTCTGGTTATCAATGGGAGAAACTTTTTTCTCCATTTATTTGAGATGGAGGCCAGAGTGCACATATCCTCATGCCAGGGATTGCTGGGATATGCTGGTTAATTTAAGAAATTATGCAATGGCAGGCAGAGGTCTGTGTTCTCCCACAGTGATTATAGGAGTTTTGTTTCCATAAGAAATCAGGCCAAAAGTTTTATTCTGAAGAACAAAACCCAGCGTGCCCAGAGCTTTCTCTGGGGAGAGGCTGAGGGAACTCACCATGTGACAGATGATGTTCAGGATCCCTTCACAGACTGCTGCACTCATGACCAGGCTGTTTGGGCAGCCACAAGGAAAAACACAGACCTGAAATTTAGGTCTATGCAGTGTAAGTGAGTGACATCCCCACAGCACTCAAGGAAGAGCCCACCAGACATCACTGGGGCTCTCTCAGCAGGGACAAGCACGGCATCAGTGAAGCTCAGAAAACCAGAGTGCATGAAACATTACTGTGCACTGAACTTCCTAACTGATAATTAGGGGGTGCTAATTTGTAATCACTCTTACAGGAGGTGAGAGGTTTGACCTGAGGGCCAGAAGGGAAGGGGGCAGTGAGAGGCAAGCACTGCATCATGCTCCTGAGAGCCCTTGGATTCAGATTTGGGCATCTTTGCACAAAGAGAGCCTGCAGCTCTGCAGGGAATGAGGATCACCAGGTCATTGATGCCTCCTGGTTCTCCTCAGCCCTTAAAATGTCACTCTTGAGCCTTTGCAAGTTAAACTGATCTCAATGGCATGCTGAGTGAGCTAGAGGTGGTGCAGCCCACAATGAGCTTTAGGATTTGGGGTGAAAAGTGACTTAGAGAAAATCTTTGTTATTAACTTTTGGAATTGTACAAGTACAATTGTCCCCGAGACTACACTCCCACACTGTAATTACATCTGCTCCATTTACGAAATACCTTGAATTGTATTTGTAGCCTGATTTTTAAATGTGTATGAAGAGCAAATGAGGTTATGTTATTGCTGTAATTGAGAGCAACTAGGACAAGTTTTATTAATTTCCTGCCACAGAATACTGAGTAAGCTGATATTTTATGGGAAAGCTCAGGAAGAAGGGTAATATGTGTTACATTTCTGAATTCTGGATGATACTTGAAGAGTTTTACTGGCAATTGATTTTTCTACAGGTAAATTGTAATTCTTGATAGGCAGATGTGCCCCTGAATATAGTGAGATGCATTCACTAAGGGTATGATGAAATAGAAGCAGGAGGTGTATCAGCTCTGCTCTGACAGATGGTGAGAAGCTGGAAATCAGAATTCCTGTGTGTAGAAGCTCCCTTTCCCTCAGCTAAGGCAGCTATTGTTGCATTATCTCCATTATCTAGATTCCTCTGAATGTTGAAGGTTCACAGAAGTATTTAGCATACATTTATCTGCTCAAGAAGTCAGTAATTTGATGTGTGTGATCAGTTTTACATGCTGCTGTGGATGTGTGTGTTGCAGAATGCTCTGCATGTGTAGCCATGGATGCTGTGGCATGTTGGGGTTGGGTACAAAAGCCCTGTTTAACAGGAACCTGCTGGTGTGCCTGACACAACGTGGGCACTGCAGCCCTTTCCTGCGTTTAAATGGCAGCAGCACAGAAACACTTGCTTATGCTGAGGGTCCTGAAGTCAAAGCAGTAATGGAGGATAAGAGAGCTAAGGATATATGAGTGGGTGGAACCACCTCCCCCTCTGCCAGCAAGGCTACTGTACACAGGTTTTGACCTTCTTTGTGAGGGAACAGGCAAATAAATGCCCAGAGGATAACCAGAGAGCAGAACTGCTGTTGCCTGAGGAGAGTTTTGACACTTCAGTTTTTACCATTGTGAGCTGTCCAGGTTTTGGGGTTTCACACAGACTCCTTCATTCATCTCCTCACTCCCCAGATGGCTGTGGGCCATTTTAGAGTTATCTCTCTGTACATGCAAAGGAAAGATCTCATAAATATGAAACAGTGCCCTGGAACAGTGGTGCCTTGGGTGTTGGTTAGGTAATGGTCAGGCTTGGTACCCAGCCAGGACTGGTACCACATGTCTCACAGGAACAGTTGTTTCTGCTTCTGTTCCTCCTGTTTACTTGTTATTCAAAGCAAAATCAGCTGTCCTGCCTTATTACTGCTGGGTTTGGACTGTGGGCTAGGAACTGGTTTGTTGCTGATAAAATGCTGCACAAATGGTCCACTCTTAATATGATCTCAGCTCTCATGCCAGTAACACTTCTGAGAAGAGCTTTGTCTCTCCTGTGGTCCTGTGGGTCCAATAAATGACACACTTCTCACTCTGGGGAGCTGCCCTGCAGCTGCTCTGTCAGGGACACTCGTGCCCCTCACTCAGTACTGAGCTCCAGGGAAGGTGAGCTACTCTGGCACTGCAGGAGAGCCTTGGCAGGCAGGGCTGAGTCTGCCAGCAGTGAGTGACCCACCTGCAGTGCATGCAGCAGTGACCCACCTGCAGGGCATGCAGCAGTTTACCACCTGCAGTGCATGCAGCAGTGACCCCACCTGCAGTGCATGCAGCAGTGACCCACCTGCAGGGCATGCAGCAGTTTACCACCTGCAGGACATGCAGCAGTGACCCACCTGCAGGACATGCAGCAGTGAGCCACCTGCAGGACATGCAGCACTTGTTCTTGCACCAGCTGGGCTGGTGACCAGGCTGCCAGAGGTCCCC
This sequence comes from Geospiza fortis, assembly GCF_000277835.1. Classification (NCBI taxonomy): domain Eukaryota; kingdom Metazoa; phylum Chordata; class Aves; order Passeriformes; family Thraupidae; genus Geospiza; species Geospiza fortis. The sequence goes on along the minus strand of NW_005054343.1, from coordinate 1,029,781 downwards.
AGAGTAAACTGCAGATGGTGGCTGCAGAGCTGCAAAGCACGTGCTCAGATAAACAAGATTTAAGTGTGCAGCATGAATCCCTGGCAGGCTGCTGACTCAGAGCTCCTTGTTGTTCATTTCCTTGTGCACCTAATCCATTCCTTTCCCTGTGCCTTGTGTGGCTTGCACAGAGAAAACCTGAGCATGGCAATATGGATGCTTGATTTCTCTGTTAGTGACCAACAGTGTGATTGGTTGTGAGCTCCCATCACTGTTTGTTTCTTAGCTGCTCAATAAAGTTAAGATGTTCCACTATGCAGACGGCTGTGGAGGTTATCTTTTAGATGTTGAACATTAATGATGTTGGGTATTTGGAATTAAGAAGTGAATCCACTTGCATGAATCATCCTAGTCAAGTGGAGGTGATATTTTTTATTTAAAAGCTGCAGTTAGCTTTTGTATGTGCCCTGTTCACCCTGGAGGCCAGCTCACCTGGGCCAGGTTTCCCTGAGGGCCTGTATAGCTCAGAGTACCCTTGCTGGGAGGCTGACAGGTAAAATCATTCCAAGTCTCTTCTCTTCCACCCCAGGCAGTCTGGGGCTGGGCTGGCAGGTTCACCAACCTGGCTGTCTTGTCTGGTAACAGAAATTCTTCCAAACATACCTCACCATGAGTGAGTTGGTGCTGTAGCACAAACTCAGGACTTGACTAGTAGCAAACTCACACTTTGAGCTATGCTGAATTAAAAAAAAAAAAAAAAAGAAAAAAATCTGGAACAAAACAACAAAAAATGTTTTACTGGAGCACATACCTGAGTCTGATGGGCTAAAGCAGGTTTAAAACCTTAATGTAATCCATTAAACTAAAGTGGACAGGCACATGAGTTGGAAATATGCTGGCAGTGTTGCCTACCACCCCTTCAATGTCCTGTATCTTTCCCCATATCTAAAAACATTTTGCCAGCTCCTTTCCCCCTCTACACATCTGCATTACACTCCAGTGGGACTAGAGTACTAAACTGAGCCATCCAGGAGTTAATCCATAAATTTCAGCACTTTATAGGTCCTGAGAGTATCTGCCCCATAAAACATCTTCTTCCAGCTCAAACCAAACATCAGAAATTCATATCTAAGTGAGTGAGCAATGGTTTTGCTAATCCCTTCCTAGCAAAAGCATGGCTTCTCAAGAAGGAAGGTTTCCCCTAGGATCTGAAGCCTTGTGTGAATGCGCCTGAAGGAATTGCTCCTGGCCTCATTTGGTATCAGTGGATCCAGAGGTGTTTGCAGCAGAAGATTCCTGTGTGTCCGTTCCAGCTCCACTCCCAGCCAGTGCTACACAAAGCTGTCCTAGCAAGAGGGGAAAATCAGAGAGCTGTCCTCTCACCCTTTAAGGGGTAGTGATTGAACGCTACAATCAGTTCTTTTATTACCCAAACACTGCCCAGGAAGGGAAATAATATCTAAAGCACTAGGAAGATGGCAAGGAACAACAACAACAAAAAAATTAAATTGGCTCTGTTTTCTTGAGGTTTCCCCTCAGGCCCTTTAGCACAGCAGACATTACCAGTGGTTTAGTAGCAGCAATGGGGAGTACACCTTGACAGCAGCAGAGCGGTGTTTTAGGGTATTTTCTCTTCTTTAGATGAAAAGACAGGCTTTTGGATTCAGGCTAAAAAAAAAAGTATTCATCCTGCTAAGTAGATTGAAAGAGAATCCAGATTAAATAAATCATTAAATCATTCCAGAATGTTATCCACCTGTTCTGGCCTGTAATTTATTTTCAGATGAACAGTAGGTAAAAAAAAAAAAAGCAATACAATGGCAAAAATAATTTTCCTCTAGCAGATGCTTTGATCCTGAAACGACACCTGGCCTGGGCAGCTGCTTGTGCAGTTTTTGAGATCATTTTGAACTAATTGCTCCAACCCACTGCTCCATAACCTCAATAGCCACATCAAGCTAAAACTTCTGTGGTAGCCACCTTTGAAAAGGGATCTTCAAGGGGTTTGTTTGCTGCAAAGGCAGTAAAATGTGTCCCTTTATTGTGGGAAAGGGAACCTGTAGGGGAACAGGACAACAGGCAAATATCAGCCAACTGGGGGTGAGGAGTCTAGACCATTTCAGTGCCAGGGCTGTTCTCCTCATGTGCTTGTGCAGCAGCAAAGGAAGGGTTTGCCTCTCTTGTGTTCCTAAAAGGAGGACTGTGCTTCAAAGGTTGGGAAGCCACCTAGCTGGTCACATGTATTGCCCAGACTTTCTCACGACTCAGAAATGCTTCCCTGTCCTCTCCAGGAGAGTGCCAGTGTGTTTTGTGCTGCCCACGTTGGCTGGGGATGGCAGGGAAGGGAGGTGACCAAGGACCTGAGATGGAGGGCAGCAGCCGGTGCTGGCAGTCTGGGGAAGGTGCTGAAGGATGGTTATTGTCCCGCTCTCCCACACCTCCTCTGGCTCAGACGCAGCTGAAGGCAGCTGCAGTCCAAGACCCCAAACTCATGTCTCTCCACTGTATATTTAAACAGATTTAGCCAGCTCGTTTGACAGTTTTTGGACGAATTCTCCCAATTGCTGAATGCAACAACGCTGAAGCGGGAATCCGCCGATTTCTCTCTGGGGGAAAGGAGGGGGCGAGGGGGCAGAAACCCTGAGCCAGGGGTGTGTGGAGGAAGCAGTGGCTGCCCGCTGCCTCAGCCCTCACTTTTCGGAGCTTGCTCCGGTCCTCGGTGGATCGGGCTGACGAACT
>NW_005054343.1:1025903-1026419 GCF_000277835.1 Geospiza fortis | reverse complement strand
CCCGAGCCCGCCCGGCACAGCCCGCCTGCCCCCGCTCCGCCGGACAGCCCGAGTTCAATTCCCAGAGAAGCGGCATTAAAAAGCCCATCTCGTAGCAAAGCTCAGACAGAGACGGTTTAAATACGTTTATTATGGCATTGGAGGCGCTGAATCTGTTCGTGCGAGCCCGTTATTTTAGTTTTGTGCCTGGGCGCACGCAGGCTCCGCTGCCGGTATTAGTTCCCCATCAATCCCCGCTCTGGTTTTTAATCAAAACAGTATTCGGAATATGATTCCTGGAGATTATATTTTGAGAGATTTGCGATATATATCTTGCCGGCGTGACAGATTGCAGGGGAGTCCTGAGCGGGCGGGATAATCTGCATCTCGCTCACTTGACCTTTAATAAAAGGGGAGTAAAAGTAATAAATAAAAAATAAAAGTCCTAAGACTCCTGCAGGTTACCTCCGTGCCTGCCTTAAAGACACCTCGAGGCCTGCACCCGCCTAATTAACTTCCCCGCGGGCTTCGCGGCTC
>NW_005054343.1:1024300-1025799 GCF_000277835.1 Geospiza fortis | reverse complement strand
GCTCAGGAGGAGGATGCAGAGCTGCCTCCCCGGGGAGGCTCAAACAAAGCCGCCGGGAAACGGAACCGGAGGAAGCCGGGTCGCAGGAGGGGACAGAGCCGGGAGGGGGGCCCGGCCTGGCTCTGCCGTGCGGACACGCGTGGGAAGCCCGCCCATGTGCCCCCAATGGAGATAATACCTGTCCTCTCCGGTGGGCGGAAAAGTCGCCTTGCAAGAACCCTTCGAAAGGGCCTAATACTCTTTATTACAAGCCCTAATCCTTCAAATCCGACTTGAAATAATGTTTATCTTTTCGCAGCTTAATTTCCCCTTCTCTAAGCTTCAGGTCACTGCAACAGACTGCTGCTGCTGCTGCACCGCCTCTTGTCCAGGGAATGCGGGAAAGCCCCGTGGCCGCGCGTCTGCGGCGGGGCTCCCGACGGGCCCTCACCTGCTGCCCTCGTGTGCACTCAACCTCCTCCTCCCTTTCCCCCCGGATCCTCCAGAGCCCAACAAAGTTTGCCTTCCTTCACAGTGCCCTCTGCTCCCGGGAAGGGCCGCGGCTGCCGCCCGGGGCAGCTCCCTCACATCTCCCTGCGTTGACCTGCAGCTCCTCCTTTCCCCTACGAATTGCTTCTCCGGTCGCAAACCCAGGGGGCTCCCAGTTATACAGCCCCACTCGTCTTGAGTAGCCTTTGGTAAACATATAGAAGTCTACTCGATATTCAAGATTGATTTCCCTGATTTATTAAGGCAGAATTCATTGGACTCTATTGACCACAAATGACTTAATGTAAATGCTGACCCCAGTGAACTTGGAAATAGCAGGTATCGGGTTGATCTATAGATGACCTCTTAATTACCACAGTTATTAATTTAAATTATTGCCACTGCTTCTAGAGACAGGAACAAAGAAACATTCTTTCCTCATCCCTGCTTGGTTTATTAGTCTGAACAGAAAGTGTTTGATGACACTTTTAATTAAACAGAAATAATGCAGAGATACGGTTTCCCTTTCTCGTCTGTCCTGTAAAGTGCAGCACTGCTCTTTTGACTGACTGACGGCGGTGACCCAATAACAACGTCCTACTTCGCCGCCCGGTCGCCACCCGCTGCCCGGGGGTGCCCCGGCCGTGCCCCGGGGCGGGTGGCGGTGCCCAGGGCCGCTCCTCCCGGGCTGTGCCGGCTCCTGGCTGGAGAGCTCCGAGGTCACTGGCGGCTTCGTGGCGTTCAGCTCACCCGTGTTAATTAGACTCCGAAAAATACTTTCAGCGGTATCTATGTACAGAGACGGGAAAGAAACAGTCCGGCGTAACCTGCGCCGCTTCTCCTCCTTCTCCTCCCCGGGAGCGACTGCGAACTGGTGCCCCTTGGCAGAGCAGGGCGCTGAGCAGAGAGCGCGGGTTTGGGAGGAAAAGGAGAAACAAACCACGACGTGGGGGAAAAAGAGAAAATATTAGGGTGGGGGTTTTTCTTCCTTTTTGCAAAGACGTCAATGGGCAATATTGAACACATGGCAG
>NW_005054343.1:1022139-1023005 GCF_000277835.1 Geospiza fortis | reverse complement strand
GTGCGGGGAAGTTGGGGGGGCCTCCAAATCGGCCGTCACTTCGAGCCTACTCAGAGGCGCCCGTCTGCCTCTCCCGCCTACCTCTGCCTTCACCCTCCGCACTGTATTCATCTTCTTCCCTCGGGGTTTCTTCTTTCCTCTCTTCCCCGGCTTTGTTCTTGGGAGACCAGGTCATTTTGTTTTCTTTCTTAAGCCTCCGTCTGGCATTAGCAAACCAAGTGGACACTTGCGTCAGGGTCATTTTAGTGATGATAGCCAGCATGATTTTCTCTCCTTTGGTGGGGTAGGGGTTTTTGCGGTGCTCGTACAGCCAGGTCTTGAGAGTACTCGTCGTCTCTCGCGTTGCATTTTTGCGTCTGGCTGAACCACCGAAATCCACCGTCCCGTACCTGCTGGGAGATGATTAGGGAGGGGAGGCCGGCGGGAGTCCGGCAAGAACCCCCCGGCCCGGCCCAGCCGCGCCGCAGGCCGGTGTGGCCTCTGCCCACCTGCCTTCCTGCCCCTGCCCTCCTGACATCGCCGCCCAACTTTGGTTTCCGCTGTCTGCTGCGCCCGGGCGCCTCGTTTCTTTTGTACAACGTTTGTCAGGTCGGAGCCCCCCCGTCCCCTCGTTTGATGTCGACCGCAGCCTCGCAGGGGGATGCTAATGCTGCCGGGCGCTGATCAAAGGGGTTTTACCTGTCGTACTGGTACTGCCCCAAGGAATGATCGTAGGAGTAGTAGGTAGCGGGCTGCGCGATTCCCGAGTGCAACGTGCCGGCGCCGTCTTTGATTTCATACTGGGGGTTCTGCAAGGGAAGCGGCAGCGTTTGGCGTCCAGCAGGGCCCCGCAGCCCCGGCTCCCCGCGGCAGCCGCGTTCCTTCGC
>NW_005054343.1:1020191-1021619 GCF_000277835.1 Geospiza fortis | reverse complement strand
GGGGAATTTAGGAGCGTGTGCGCGCCTGTGTGTGTGCGCGGAGGGGGGGGGCGGTGAGGAGGGGGATAGGAAACGCGGGTTGGAGCAACTAATTATAGAAACCGGGAAATAAACCGGATGGGAAGCAGGAGCTCTTGGGAAGGGAGCACGATTAATCAAGCAGGCAAAACTTTAGGGAAATAATTGCTCTCGAAAAAGGTATAAGATCTATAAGGCTCCATCCTTCCCGCCCCCGCTCGGTCCATCTGCATTGATTTAAAGGCAAAAAGTTGCGATTAAAGTTAATTTGACAATAGACACAGCAGTAAATATGTCAGCCAACGCAATCGAAGGCATTTGATTTCAATAACTTCAAGGGCACAGCTAACTTCCCAAGCGAGGGAGGCACATCTTGCAGTGATTACCGTGTATAAATAATTCTACCCAAATAAATCGTGACTCGAAGTACGATATAGCTACGACTTAGTTAATACAGAGTGCCTTGGTGTGAGTGGGGGATGTCCTTCGGAAATCGCATGGGGGGAAAAAAACGGGCCCCGCCGGGCGCGGTGCCCGGGCGGAGCGGTGCGGCGGGGGCTGCGCCCGGCGCAGCGCGGCCGCTCCGCGGGCTCGGGAAGCGGTCGTAGCTGGGATTTATGTTTTTTTATTTGTTTGTTGCACTTAAAACTGAACGGTGAAGGGTGGGGAGGAGGGGGAATTACCGGTTTCCTACACGCCTTTGCTGTGCACACTGCGAGTTATTTGTTTAAGCCTAACACAACACAAACGAGACATAAACACACACGCACATTTTTTAAAAAAAGGCTCCAGATGTGCCCTTTTAAAAAAATATTCTAAGTAAGGGGAAGGGAAGAAAAAAAAGGAGGGGGGGACAAGACATCTGGACAGCAGCAGCAGAATCTAAACAAAAGTGAGTGCTGCTCACTCGCCTTACCTGTGAAGTGGTGCTGTAGGGGTATCCGAACTGAGAGAAGGACATAGTTGCTCCTTATTTTTGGACCATAGGCAATATTTTCCCCCCAAGATCGATTGTAACTAAACCCTGCTTCAAGATGCACCTTCTCACACACACATTTCCACGTATGGCTTTTTTTTTTTTTTTCTCAATTATAGATGATTGCACTTAAGAAAAGCAGCCAGACATCTGAGGCGGGGGGGGGTGGGGAGGGAGGGGAGGAGGTTGGTGCCTGGATTAAAAAAATAGGCTACCCCCCACTTCCCATCGCTCTTAATAAATATGTTTGTATAGAGGGAGTTTAAAAAGCCGCCCCACATGTATAGAGAGTTTAAGTGCAAGGGGGCTTTTTCAAAGAGGGGGGGAAAATCACGTAGGGCTTGCAAGATACGGAGCTTGCTTGTATTATTTTCTGCTCTATAGGTCTTTAGCGTTCCTCGGTGGGCGAGGAGCGGGCTGACGTCACGGCCCTG
>NW_005054343.1:925122-1019025 GCF_000277835.1 Geospiza fortis | reverse complement strand
CGACGCGAGGGGAACGGGGTGCCCGAGCCGCGTCCGCCCCGCCGGGGCGAGCGGAGGGGCCCGGAGCTCAGGGCCGGCTGTCACAGCTCTCTGTTTCGCCCGCAGCCTGGCGAGACGGAGAGCTGTAAACCCCAGCCTTGTCAATTGTCGTTAACAGGGGCAATAACTTAAAATTCATTAAAGAACACCTTTGGGTAACATTACTGCTAATTATTTAATTGCAAGAATCCCTATGGGGAAAATTATGCTAATTATAAAGTAATAAAACCACTTGTTCTAAAGCACTTAATTCAGCAAAATTTAGTCTTTTCACCAGAACGCTTTGTATGTTATTTGATGGAAGAAACAACAAGAGTGGCTGTGTGCTCATCCTGCCTGCGGCTCAGAGCCCAAAGGAGCTGTCGCTGGCAGTGTGTGTGTGCTGGCAGGTTGCATGCAGGGCTCTTGTCCTTGCTGAAGCACTAAACTGGGGCAGAATTCACTGTACAAAACAGCATTTTTATAACAGAGATCATGCAGATCAATACAGACATTGCATTTCCCAATCTTTATCACGCACAATCAACATGAAAGCAATTCTGTTACCTGTCAGGTACGTTGTAGCTGGGCTAAGCTTTGGGAAGTGGCCTTGCCCAAGCTAGTTCTCTCCACTTACAGCACTCTGCCCTACAGAGATGTTTCAGCAGCATACTTTTTTTCTAGACACACTCAAGAGCCATCCAGATGACCCCTTTAAGTGCCCTTACAACCTGGGAGAGTGAGTGGCATTCCCATTAACAAATACAAGTTCTGCTGTGCTCCCCAGCTCTTCAGGAGGACACAAACTCTGTCTCTTTGTGTTCTGAGCACTGCCACCATTCACTCTGCCTGTCCATCACTGAGCAACCGTACTCTGCATGTCAAAGCTGCCAAAACATCTTCTTGTGATTTGTAAATATTGGCATAAACCTTCTGTTAACAAGTTCCTGAACCCGGCTTGGCAGAGGGTAGCTTTGGGTTGGAGTGTGCAATTTGCCATTTTTGTCATTGCAGGGAATCAGCTTCAGCAGCCCAATTTCCATTCTGCACATACACCATGTCTCAGAGAGACAAGCGATGCTGTACATGGTCACTGCAGATCTTTCTTTCTCTAAATCTGTGTCATCTCTCTCCTGCATATAAGCATATCATCCCACCCACCCCCACAACGTGCATTCCCTTCACCCAGTCGTCCTGGTGAGGAGTGTGTGACTACAAACATGAGCAAAACCAGAAAATGATCTCTCTTGATTCACAGACTTTTGTTCTTGAAAGAGAGGACTGCAAGGCTTAACTGTAAACATTTCTGCAAGCAGTCCTTCTTGAAGCGAGGCAGGAGTTCAAATGCAGACAACAATGTGATTTTTGATGCTTTTAAAATCAACATCACTTGGTTTAGCTCTGATACTGCTTTGCTTGGGAGGTAATTGCAAGGGGTGAAAGTGACAGGATGTGCTTCCCACCGATGCAAATGCAGCTGCTGATAACTGCAAATGAAATAATCGGTTAATTGAAATAAGCAGGGGAAGAAGAAAGCAGCTTCAAAAACACAGAGCAGAAATGTGGCTGAGAAGAAAATGTCTTTATACTTTAGAATACAGGGGGATTTTTTTGGCTGTTGCTTTTTTGTACTGAGAAAATGAAAATTCTTCAAGTCCATGCATGAATAAACAAGTACAGCTGGGCAGCCTAATACATAATTTATACTGATCAGTCACTGCAGATTTAACTGAATAAAGCCAAAATGAACACTAATTGTTTTGACAAACTAAAATAGTGTATATGATGGCTTACTGTGAAGCTTGCTGGTACTGTCCTTATCTCAGTGGCTATTTTCAAGACTGATTTCTGCATGAGGGGTAGAAACATATTAGGACAATATAAAGATTAATACCTTATGGAAGATAAAAAACTTTAGTTGCTTAACATCCAAGCAGAAAATAGAAGTGTCTTCAGGAGAGAGGGGAGAACTGGCACAGTGAAGTGTGGGAAAAGAGCTGATTTAGGGGGTGAGGTATTGCTGAGGTAGTGGATGGTACCCTGTCGGCTGAAGGGTAAACCTGAAAGTATTTTGTTTTTGTCACATTTGAAATACATCGGGAATAAATTTGCCTTTGGATACTTGTCTCCTGAAAGGGGACATCCAAAAAGTTGTCAGTGAATTTCTGGGCAGTTATGTATGTAGGCTCATTAATCTAAGAAACAACACACTTTTGGTACATGCAGAGTGAGAAAAATACAAGGCTGGGGCTTTGCTTTGCTCCTCCAAACCCTCTCATTGAGATGGATGGCTAAATGAGAGCAATTTAAGATATCATTTGGAAATAAAGTAAGACACAGACAAAAGTAATAATATTTACAGGGGTCCCTAAGCACCATTCTGCATGGGCTCCTTTGTGTGACACTGAGCTGCTTCTTCTTTCAGTCCTCTGCAGTAGCCTCCTCCTGCCTCTTCTCCAGGGACTGGCAGCTCCACTTGGCTCCCAGCATCACTTCCATGATGATCAGTGGATTTGCTGAATCTCAGCTTATCACCGTGTTGGCTGTGATTACATTTTGAGGTGTGGCTGTAAAACTGACGGTCGGGTTTGAACGTCACTGGAGGTGGAGGATGGTGGGACCCAGGGCTTTATTCTGAACCATTCTGTGCCCAGTGGCAGTCAGGTGGAAGATGGACATGAATCTTTCCCAGGCTTTGGGGTGGTACTTTCCTTGGGTCTGGGGCCATCACTGACTTGTGATCACCTCAACTTGTGAAAACATCCTTTGCTGATGAGAAAACACTTCTTTTGTAAGAGTGCTCTACATCTGGGTAGTTGAGCACTTCTGTACTGGCTTTCTGCAGGTTATCTGTAGATTATTCTGTAAAGTACAGATTCATCTGGTGAAGATACATCTACACAAAACCTGTGAGAACTTCACCTCTGAGAACTTGCTTGTGCTTTGCTGGGATGTGGGTTAATTTATGCCAGGAGACTTAGGGCAGCTTTCATTTAGTCTGACCCCTCTTTGGATTCAGTTTCCAGTAAAATCAATAATTTTTTTTTAAATAAAAAAATTAATTTTTAATTTTTTTTAATTTTTAATTTTTTTTGTGTGTTTAAGGGATTGCTGGTCTGACACATCATGAGCAGGGTTCACCATTAACCACCCAGCTGTGTCTGTGCTCTCATGACCTGTGCATCAGCTCGTGTGCTGTTGGTGTGAAGGAGTCATGTGGCTGATAAACTGTAGGGTTTTAATTTAACCACACCTTAGGTATAGTTTGTCATTTTTGTCCTGTGGCAGTGAAAGGCAGTTTTATTCCATTACCTACTTTGCCTTGCTGTCATTTCCAAGGTTTATTTTAAAATTAGTATGCTGGCTACATGCAACTGTGCCTTCTCTTCCAGAAGTTGGTATTCTTCACCAACTTCTGTGCACTATTAAATGTGAATATCAGAACTGCTTCCTTGTTTACTTCCATTTGTAATTTACAAAGCCCCAGTTGTGTTTGTTGTATAAACACTATGTTAGAAACATAAAGAGCTTATAAGTTGTTCCAAACCCAGAAGATACTTAACCCAAGACAGTTCCACCCCATCAAATCTGTCGAGCCTCTTCATTAGTTAATATCAGAGTAAAGAAAGGGCTCAGCTGGACTGCCCCTCCAAATCCTGTCTGAATTAACTTCATTTTGCATTTGTAGAAATGAGTGCAGAACAGGACCCTCTGGGTGGTGCACTGAGGACTCTTCTGCCAGTCCCCTTCAGGTAATGCAGGTTTTCTCTGGTCTTTCAGCAGCTTGCAGGCTGTGCTGGGGGCTGTGGGCTTTGGGGAGGAGTGGCTCCAGCCCTGGGCCATCTGCAGCCCTCTACTCTGGGGAAGCTGGGACCACTTGCAATTTCACACACAAGCAGCACTAATCTACAATAAATCTTATGAAATCAATAAAAATATGGAAAGTATATCATTTTTAAAGAAAAAACACATGAGATGGCCATTAAGGGCACAGCCATTCTAATACCTGTGTCTGGTTGAAACTGCAATTAAAAACATTCCAATAATAAATCTCCTTCCAGTCTCGTTTAATGCTTTTAACTTGCTTGAAAGTTCAAGCTGGTATCCCAAAAATGTGCCAGGACTTTCACAATGTATTTTACAGACTCATAAATAAATATGGCAATTAATCTAAGCTATATTTCTTTCATATTTGATGACAATTTATTATGACACTTACTAATTCAGTGCACAAAAACTCTAATGCACTTAAAATCGGATTTCAAACCAAACGTTTTATGGGAAAATATAGTATTGATCATCCATTTAAAGATATCATGTGATGATTCATAACCTGCTATAAAAAAGGATCTTATAAGGACATGCAGAATGAGTTTTGTGGACCATTCTCACCACAAAATCCAAGATCTGTAGTTCTCAGTGATGTTTTAAATTTTTGTTTGGAGTGTTTGCCTATAATGTTTGGTGGTTTATGATAGATAGCAGCTTTAAGAGAAAATATTTTTCATATTTAATTTAACTTTAATGAATAGTATCTATTAGTTAAACATATGCTGTTATATGCACTTTTATACTGTCCAATTACACAAACTTTGTGCAAGGATACATGCACAAAATTTATTTAAGGATAATTTTCACAAGTTTGGTTGTGTTAATCGGGCTGTTTTGGCAATACAATTCTGCTGCTTTGTCCTTTAATGAAGACGTGACCCAGGAGTCTCATGGCTTCAGATGCTGCTCTTGCTGCTGGTGTGATGCACCCTGTGCAGCTCTGAAAGCTGCAGTGGCTTGGACTCTGACGTGCCAGCAGCAGTGATCTGCAGTCAGCTGTCCCAGCCCTGTGGGGCAATACTGGAACTCTTTCCAAAGCTGAAAAACTCCAGGAGATACATCCTGAAAATGCAGGTGGGGTGATTTATGTGGACTTGGGCTTGGTGTGGAAGGAAGGAGGAGCCTGCAGCCTGCTGTGTGAACCCAGGCTGCCCAGGACAGGCTTCTCCAGTCCTTCAGCATCCACCTGCAGACACTTTTCCATGGAAATGCTGGTTTGGTTTGCCCTGTGGTGGATCAGCCCTCGGAGCCTGTCCAGGGCTGGTGTGCAGTGATGGATATTTTATCCTTCCCTGCAGAGGGAGGAGGGGATCAGAAATGGCAAATGTCTTTTTCTGGCTTTGTAAATCATCAGTGTCTGCATTTGTGCACTGGCCAGTCCCTCCTTGCCCCTGCCTGCAGGGTGGCTCTGGGCTGCAGGGGGTGAGCAGGGCAGCCCCTGCTGCCTCCCAGGCTCACCTGGAACAGATGCTCTGCAAGTACCCAATTGCTCATCTCATTCTGAGATTCTTAATAGAATGATGTCCCTTCCAGTTTGAGCAGCCCATAGTTGTGGCCAGCTTAACTATTTTCTGGATATCTTAATGCCACAAGTTTTTAGTGGTAGCACCAATGCTTGGAGAGATAGCAGAAGGAAATAAGTAGTGAAGGCTAAAGCACGTGGTTAAAGAAGAGTCTCATTTATAAATCAATTTTAATAACATATTTAAAAGCTCTCACATTCGCCTTTAATGTGTTTCCATTTCCCCTTTGGTCATTAATATTTAAAATATTTTTCTTTACTGATCTTTTTTTTTCTATTGTGTCCTTTCTAACTTCCCTTTCTCTCTTTAATCTGTAATGAGTGAGTTTTTGAAAAATGCATAATCTATGAGAAATCCAGATAAATTGATACAGGAAAAACCTTCAATCCCTTGAAAGAAATTTCAGAGGAGTTGAGTAATTGTTTAAAAGTTATTCCAATCAGTTTAACTCATAAAAGGGTATTTGTCTTCACTGATAGACTTTCACAATGAGAAGGCACCATTATTACTACTAGGAAGTAATAATGAGCAGTGAAATTTTCAAAATAAAGATAACAACCTTTTTTTTAAAACATTTCTTCGGAAAGCCAGTTGTGGGCATGACTTCATTCCATGAGTCATTTAAGGGCATGAGGTTTGCTGGAAATCCATTCAGCTTGTATGCCAGAGGCCTACTTTACTTTTGAAAATGGAATTTGGGTTCCATGGTTGTGCCCATCTCTCAGGTAGAGACTGTCACTTCAAATGTCCTGTAAATGGAAGAAAAGGAAAGGAGCGAAGGAGGAGGATCAGTGACCTGTCTCCTAATTGGCTAAAAACCTCAGGTATATGCTTTGAAGGACTCATCATGTATTATGAATAATGTGGATTTTAGAAGTGATGTCCAGGTGCAGCTGTGGTGTGGAGTCATCAGGTATTATAAATAATGTGGATTTTAGAAGTGATGTCCAGGTGCAGCCGTGGTCTGGGTGATTGCAGCCACAGGTGGGGCTGTGCTGGCCCTGCTGCCCCACAGTTTAACTGGAGATTGCTCAGGGCTGAGACTGCTTGCAGCTCCACTTTAGGACAGCGAGGAACCACAGCTGTGAGGTGTTTGTTAAGTAGATTTGTTACACCTGGAGCAGGAGGGAGGAGCTGGGCTGTGGTTTGGGGTGAAGAGTGGTTGGCAGCAGGAGCACGAGGCACATGGCTGCAGGACTGGGACTGCCCAAGGTGGGTGAGAAGTGTGGTGGTGTCCCCACTTGCTCATGGTGTCCCCTTGTGCTGGCTCTGGGAGAGGCAGCACTTCCCAGGGGCCTTCCTGCATGTGGGGAGAGAGGGGTGGGCCAAGGGGCTGCAAAGAGAGGAGGGGATTTCCTGAGAGGTGCCTCTGTCCTTGCCCCAGGCACGTAGCAGCCTGGAGCTGGAGTAGCATTTCATCTTGAAGGAGACACAGGAGCTAAATTTAATGTGTTGTAAATTCTCTAGAGACAATGGGGAAACCTCCAGAAAATAATTCATTTATATATTGTAGGGAGGCTCTATGGACAATGGAGTGACATGCTTTATTGTGGAATAGGATAATGACTGCCCATCAGAGCTACTGGAAAGGATTTTAGACACTTAGCAACATTGGTTTGATTTTTTAATTTTAATTTTACTGCTTTAGTCTTTAATTTACTGTGCCTGGGAAGAGCTTATCCTGTTCTTGGCCTGTGCTGGGTTTTATGTTTTTATATCTATATACATACATGGATATTATTCTCAGTCCATTATTCATCTATGAATTCTTCATGATTTGTAAATGGGCAATGAAGCAAAGAATACTAAAATGTAACAAAGATGGAATAGGGATCTGCAGTGTTTATTATTTTCAAGGAAGAGTTTAATATGGGATGTTTGAATGTCTACCCAGGCAGTGCTACAGCTCCCATGGCTATTTTGTGTTTTGTTTTGTCTTCTCATCTTTGTAAAATTTGTGCTGGTCGTTAAGTGGCTGGGTGTAGCACCAGAGATCTGTACTGGTGGTAGTGGTGGAGGAGATATTTGTGTATCTTTCTCTGGGAGTGAAAGGTGAATTAGTGGTACCAAATCCTGGTGCAGTGAGTGGTGGCTCTGCCTGGGCACCTGGCTGGGGGCACTGGGGTGACCATGGGAGGTGCTGCTTCTCCAGAGTTTCAGTTGCACATCACAGCTCAGGCTCCCAAAGGCTGAACCCTGAAAGATGGACAAAGACTTGTTCCTCTGCTTGGTTTGTTCCTCATGCATCAGCTCTCAGTGCCTCTTTGATTATGCAGAGCTAGCAAAAGCCTGAGCAAATGTGCAGTGGGCAGTCAGCAGTGCTGGAACTGCCTTATTGTGAGGTCCTTGCCTGGCTTGCTTGTCCTCACTGCTTTCTGTGTCTTTTATCAGTCTGTAAAAATATTGCCCCATAGATTGTTTTACCTGTACTTGTCTGTTGAGCCTAAATACTTACCCACCCTCCTTCTGCTGGTGGCTGCCTGTTATGGGGTTTTGCTGTGGGGATGGCTGGTGGCCTCCCTAGTGTGCTGTGCAGGGATGGGGCAGGCAGGGCTGCACAGGGCCCTGGCATTGCAGCTGTGGGCACAGGTGGGAAACAGCCTCCTTCCATCTGCCCCCACCTCTCTGGCCAGGTGGCTCCTGTTTGCAGACAATTGTTGTGCAGGGTGGTGTGTGTTGCTCTCCCAGGTTCCAGTCTGGGGCTGGGTAGCACCATGACTGCAGTGGATGCCTTTTTATCATCTCTGTGCCTTTGATTTGGTCGTGTGTGCTAAAAAAGCCCTGGACAGTAGCAAATGAAGTTAAACCTTTGCAAAAAAAAAACCAAAAAAACAAAAAACCAATAGCAAGAGAACAATATGAATAGTGTTTAGTGTCAGATTAATTCCTTTATGAATGGCTAAATGCCACATATAGACTGCACACAATCAGTCTCTAGTATTAACAGGCACATGTGTGGAAGCAGTGTTCAAAGCTAGTGAAAACCCATGTTGTTTGTACACATAGTGAGTGAACTCCACAGGGAATGCTTCAAACTGCTGTGGGAAGAATGTTCTTGCTCTGCCCAAGGATGTTTGTTTATTTTTTAGGACAGCATCAGTGTAGTCTGCCCTTGTACTCCTTTTTGCCATTAACTTCCCCCTTATTTGTCCTTCATAGTAATATGAATTTTGTTCATATTACTGTGAACAAAAATAAGATACCTGATGGTGTTGGCTTTGCCTTCCCAGGGCTGGCTGCTCTCTGCTGTGTGGGTCTGAGTGATGTTCTCCTCACAGTGAATTGCTTTCCCCTGGTTTGGGCCTTTGCTCCTCTTTCCAGCTTGCTTAGAAGAATTGAGCCTGTCCTGCTGACATTGGTAGTGCTGTAAGAAAGATCAAGCTTTAGGTCTCATAAGTGAATTTGGCACAGTAAGATGTGTCCAGGGCTGCAGTGACCTCACTGGGTGCAGTTATTGCAATTTTAATTTTAATCTTGTAACCCTCTCTGTGTGTGCTCAACATCAGCTTGACTTGGGTGTGCTCACTATTGGACTTTAACAAGAGCTAATCAGTTTAAATACATCTGCAGTTGTTTTTTTGCATCAGCTCAATGAGGTCAATTCAAAATTGAATTCCTAAAGCTGTTGCAGGGATTCATGTATTGACAGGTCAAAGAATTACTGAGCACCAACTTAGCAAGAACCTTTACAATCCTTAGTACCTGTTTACATCACAATGTCCTCATGGCTACATCAGTGCCTGTGGACTTCAGGAGCCCCATTTGAGTTTGTAACTCATAAGGGAGAAATAAATTAAAGCAGAGAGTGATGTGAGTAAAAATCCCTTTCATGAATCCAGGCCATTGTTGAAAGCACATCAAGCTGTTGGTAGATAAATATTTTTCTGGAGTCAAGAACAGAGAAGCATGTGACATTTCAATTACTACTGTTCATATTAAAATGTAAATAAGTGGCTTCTTTACTCTATAATTCAACGAACCATATAATTATGATCTTATGATATTTTCATAGCACTTGCAGAAACATATGGCACTTCAATAAGCAAACAAGGCAAGAAATGGAATTAAGGATTTCTGTGATGTTTGTTTGTGTCTCTGTGGCTGTGTTTTAACCTCTTTGTTTTAAATACCTCATTTCTTAATTTAGGAGTTTATATAA
Organism: Geospiza fortis; assembly: GCF_000277835.1. Lineage (NCBI taxonomy): Eukaryota > Metazoa > Chordata > Aves > Passeriformes > Thraupidae > Geospiza > Geospiza fortis. The sequence goes on along the minus strand of NW_005054343.1, from coordinate 1,009,494 downwards.
TAGGAATGAATTTACAGAAACAAAACTGAGCTTTGTGGTTGGGTTACTGCTCATGTCCTTAATCTGATGTAGGAGTTTTCTGCTGAAAAAACTCCACAACTCCCAAGCAGCTCAATAGTGGTTAAGATGTATTGCCAAAGCTAAATGATCATTAAGGACTGCATGGGTCAGTGCCTTATTAGTGTAAATTATTTTAGCTCCTGCAAATCCTTCTGTTCAGAACACCATGCTGATAGAGTTTCAGACTTGTGGTCTGTGCAGAGGCTATAAAATATTGATTTGACTTGTAATGTTTCATGATATCTATGACTCAATTCACAAGACCTATTCTTGTGAATAGGTTTGAACTGGGGAGGATCACTCAGCCCTGACCTGATTCAGTAAAATGCCTTTTAACTGAATTTTAATAACAATATACAGTAAGGCACTTAGCAGCTTGTGAGCTTACTGATCAGTGTGGAAAGTGGAGTAATATTATACCCAAAGACTTTGTTTATAATCTCCTTCCCCAGCCTGTGACCCCTGTTCCGCTTTATGTGCAAGTTATTGTTTTCCATCTACCAAAATGCAGAGAAGGGAAATGGAGCTGTGAGCTCCTTAGGCACCAGCTCTGTGGCAGTGTGTCTGTCCAGCCCCATGGCATTTTCTGCTGGCATGCCAGGAAGGCACCATTGGATCTTCTGGGTATGGCATTGCTGGAGGGTGTGTGTGCTGTGTCCTGCCCGTGTCACTGTGGGCAGCCCTTGCTGCAGTGGGGGGATGCCAGAGCCAGCTGGGATGCAGTGCAAAGTGAGGTGGCACTGAAAATCCACTCCAGTTTGTAGAGGTGGCTGCTGATTTCCTGCCAGGTGAAAGCATCAGAAATGACTTGCTGTGTGCCAGTGTCCATAGTGGATCTCAGAAATATAGGTGTTGGCTTTTGCAGCAGCAGAGATGTAGGAACCCCATCCTGCTGCAACACTCTTAAAAATTTGTGTTTTCCTTAAATGCTTTTGGGTGATACTTCTGAACAGCAGGGTGTGCTTCCTTGGTCATTGGAGTGTGATTTCAGGCTTCTGAGACACCTGAGGAGGTTTGTTTCTCCAACCACAGAAGTACTTCCCAAGTTTTCAGGGTGTCTTAACTCTGCCCAATTTGGTTGCTGATGAGCAAAGGAATGGTAATTCAACTCAGTTGTGATTTAAATAAATAAAAAGACAGGGAGGAAATCAAACTGTACCTTAAAAGGGATTGCAACTACAATGAGATGTATATCACACAGTCTAAATGATTGGGATGGTATAATAAAATATTCACAGAGCCTCTTGAAGTACATGTTCTATAATATACATTTTAAAATAATGTTGGGTGTTATTGGCTGAAAGCAATTTATCATTCACAGTGAATTTTAGATGTAGGTAGGCTCTTACACTGAGCTAATGCTCAGCTTATTCCTTTTATACTCTGTGTTTTGTAATATTCTCTAGAATTAAATTAACATTGCTGTTTGAGACTTTGAAGCCAATTTATTTTTTATTTATATTATCTTTTTTTTTTTTTTTTTTTTTTTTTTTTTTTTTTTTTTTTTTTTTTTTTTTTTTTTTTTTTTTTTTTTTTTTTTTTTTTTTTTTTTTTTTTTTGCTGGGGGAGGGAGGGAGGAAGGATGAGAGTTGAAGCTCTGAATGGGTCATTCCCTGCAAAGCACAGCACTGTGTTATTCTGGAGCACTGGCTCAAGGAAACTGGCTTTGCAGTTGCTGCTGTTCGTGTCAAGGCAAGTGTTGTACACAATATATGAAGTGTAGTGTAAATAATTTAACTAGCTTTTGAACATGAAAATAGCAACATGATAAAGTAGCAAAACATAACAGGTTTCTAGCCAAACACATCACTGATTAGTTAGCCTAGCTAAAGCAAACATTTTTTTTTTCTCCAGTGAAACTGATTTAAATGCAAGGGAAAGGCTGCAGAAAGGCCTGTTTGCAGATTAACAGCACCCTGGTTATTGCAGCTGCAATAACTTCTCCAAGGACAGCTGAGCTGGGACTGTGCACTTGGGCTGCAGTTGTGTGCCAGGAGGGAGGCTTGCTGGCATCTCTGGCAATACCTGCTTGCCCAGGGTGTGATATTTCAGCACAGTGACTGCACAGGTCAGAGCTCCTGGGCAGACTTGCAGCTGGAATTGTCACACTGACCTCCAGGCACTTTACATCTGCTCATTCACCTGCAAAATTTAAGGATAATGTTTTTCCCCAAAATATACAGAATTAACTTGATATCCCTGCCAGTTCATCTTGCTGCAGATGGAAGAGCTGTTTGTGCTATAGGCTCTCTGTATTCTGTTCCTCTATGTCCAATAGCATGCAGACAGTCAAAATTTAAATCATGGTGCTGTCAGACCAATTATTCTTTTCAATTAAAATCTAGTTTCTGACTAAGCCTGCAGGACTGGCGCTTGTGTGAGTTTGTGCCTGCCTGAATGGGGAGGCTGCTGGCAGCAGAAATGCTGAGCTCCTGTTCTGAGCCAGGACAAGGGGCAGCCCTTGCAGGGTGGGGCTCTGCTGAAGAGCAATTCTGAACAATTCTTGCTTGAATTGTTGTGGATTATCCTAAAAAAGCCTGAGGCACAAGATTCTCTTCTTGTACATCTCATTTTGGGCATCAGCAGCAGTATGTAGGGAAGGCAAATTTACTATTGGAACTATCAATAAAACATTGTTTGTCTGTTAAATTAGTAATTGTGAAAAAAGCTCCCAAGGTTTCTATCCCCCCCTTTTTATTCTCCTTTAATTATTACAAAGCCAGTTTTAAATCTTGCTGCAGGTGGAAATGTGCCCTTGTAAATCTTGACGATGCTTAAAAATCTGCAGGATACCTGGAGGCCTTCTTGTTGGCCAAGGATATCAAGGGAGGTCTGAACTAAAACCTAATAATGATTAAGTTAAATGGCTTCAAATGCTCTTTTGGGCTTGATCAGTGGCAGATGGATGCCCTTTGGTGCTGAGGAGCAATGAGTGTCAGAGGGTTGGGAAGTCTAAAAGTGGGAAGTGAGGATGTTTTAATTTCTCTGTTTTTGTTATCTCTTGTTTGATAGAAGGGGAAGGAGCTTTATGCTGTGCTGGGTTATGCAATTCTGTGATTTAAGGCTGAAACTCCTGTAATACAAAGCTCATTTTCAATGTGATTTCTTTTTTTCTTTGGGGAAAAAAAATCATAATTTTTTTCTTTTTGAAACAGCAGCTTCTGGGACATTGGTTAAGAATTGGGGAGTTTTAAAAAGGATGATACTTTAAAAATGTTTTCTGATTTTTTTTTTTGTTCTTTTTGAAGTTTATTTTAATACTCTGGGGCTTATTTTTAACTCCTTGGAAAGCTTGGCCTAGAGACTTGATTTGTTTTATTTGGCTCAGCTTACTGAGAAAAAGGATGTCTGGGTGTACTTTGGAGGGAAATATGAGAATTAAAGACCTGTTTTGGTGTGTAAAAATTATTGTTTATAATTTAAATGGTTAGAAATGGAAATAGGGGTTGTTTCTGGCTCAGTTTGCTGGAGAAAAATGAACTGAGGGAAAAGGAAGTGTGCAGGAGAGGCACCTGGGAAGGAAAATGAGGCATGGAAGGGCTGTAGAAGGTGATTCCCAGAATTCACAGAATGCCTAGGTTGGAAGAGACCTTAAAGATCATCCATGTCTAATCCAATCCATGCTCTAGTACCACAACTAAACCACAGCATCAAGTGCCACATCCAGGATTCAGGAGTGGCATCATGGCAATGGGCACCTTGGGAAGTTGTAATGGTCTTTGTTACCCTCCCCTCCATGTGAGCGCTGTTTGATTAAATTCTCCTCATTGGACCTCGTGGATATGAAGCAGAGCAGAAAGGACCAGCCCAGCAGTGAGTGGCCCTGCTCATCTCACACAGGCCTGGATTCAGGATCCTGGATCAGGAGGAATTTTGGGCTCCTGCTGCAGTCAGTGCCCTGCTGGGAGTGCTGGCAGCCTTGGGGGGCAGGTGTGCATGGTGCCCTCCAACTCAGCACCTGCCAGAAGGGGTTTGTGGCAGGGTGAGAGGTCAGTGCCTCACCCTGCTGAGAGCCAGCACCAGCCCCAGCTCTGGGTGGTGGTTTTGGAATGCCCTGGATAGCTCGTAGGTTGCTGCAGCTAGACTAGCATAAGTCTTCTGAGGAAATGATTGCTTCTCATCAACAGGAGTTTTTGGATGACTGGAGGAGTAAAAGTACATTATTGCATGACAATTCTGAGTCTAATCAGATGCACATCTTCAGCAGCAGATGTATTGTTGCAGAGGCATCTTTCTGTTATCCTCTCTGTTGTCCAGTGCATTGGGAACACTGAGAGGAGAATGGCTCTTGGAAAAGGGATTAGTGATTTCTTTCACTCTTCACACTGCCTGAAGTACTGGGAAAAGATTTTAGTGGGGTTTAAAGTTAGTGAGACAAGCAACTGCTGAAACCACTAAAGCGGCACAGAGTGACCCCAAGAGAACGGAGTTGCTCCCTGGGTTTGGCAGATCCCCACCTGGCCCAGGTGAGGTTCAGCCAGAGCTGGGCTTGCTGGCTGTGCTGTTTGCAGCAGCTTCCAGTGGCACTGAGAGCAAGCAGCTCACCAGGTACTCAGCCCATCCACCTTTTGCCTCACCAGCATGTGCTTGTTATAACCAGTCCCACAGGACTTAGCCAATATTGGGTTGTCTTTCTGCTACAGAGGAAATTTCAGGCATCATATTGATTTGGCCCAATATAATATATGTGTATTTATTTGCTAGCAAAGACATAGAGCAATACTACTGCTGTGTTTTAATACAAACTCAGCTGTTTGCTGATCAGCAATGACTATTCAAATTGACCAATCTACCTCACCCTGGCTGGAGATCAAGGGATCAGCACTTAATTTCATTCCTTGAATAAAGATTTTTATATATATATTTATATATATATCTCCACATGGAAATATCAGAACATGAAAGGTTAAATCAATATGGAGTTTTACATTGCTTAAAGGGCATTTGCATCAAAGCAGCCATGAATGCAATTCACTTGTTTAATGAATTTTTTATGCTTATTTAATGAATTTCACAAAGGTGTTTTTCATAAAATGGATAAGGACTTCCAGTTTTATGAAATAATAAAAATGGAACTGAAGTTATGAAATGAGCAATCTCATTAGTTAGGCATGATATATTCATATGAAAGTGTACATGTTTCTGAATTATTGCAAGCAGCTCTATTGCTTGAACTGTAACTCGTTATAATAGTATTGCAAATATGCCTTTAGTTAAGATATCAGAAAGTGACAGAAAGAAATTAGATTTTGATTGTTAATAATTATTTAATTAATACTTATTGTATTTAGCATACTATGGATGTGTCTTTCCTTTGAAAAGATATGCTTGTATTCTTCATTGATAGTTAGTGAGATGCAGCACTATTTCTATCCCTTTTTTGCTAGAATTCTGGCTTAATTTTGTGTTTGAGAAGCTTTACTCTGTTTTATTATCCTGATGAACTCAGGAAAATATTATGATGGTCTGCCAGTAGCATGAACGTGCCTTATTTTGCACCATAGGAATCTGTGATCTAGTGTGCTTTTGGAATTGCATCATCTTGCTGGAAAATTCTCCCAACTGGATGGCAATGCAGGAGTGAGAGGGGATTGTGAGCACTGCTTGCTTAAATAACCTGTCTGACTGACTGTACACTGCAGTGTTTCTGCTGTGGGGTTTCATGATCCTTTCCAGCAGGAACTGCAGCAAGGCTGCTGCTCACCCTCCAGTTTGGACAGGACAGATGGATGTAGTAATTCTCTCTTATTAAGCTGTGTTTGAAATCTGTCCTGCTTTTGAGCATGTGGTGTTACCTTGAGGTTCAGTGGGATTGTTCATGGGCAGCTACAAGGCAAAGAGTTGCTGTGTGCTGAGTGATTGCTGTCGACTTCTCTGTGTCTCCAGAGACAAACTCTCTGCCCACCTGGGCATCAGTTAGGGAAGGTGCCCCAGCTCCATTCACCAGCCTGGGTATTTGCATTGTGCTATGGGCACCAATGACTTCCAAGAATGTTTCCTTTATCCCTTCCCTGTGCTGCTTTGGCTGTTGCAGCCAAACTTTCCCTTTCCTTTCTGCCATTTTGGAATGCCTCACAAGTGCCTTATCCAAAACAGGGTGTTGTAATGACATGCAGTGAGGCAGCTCTGAGTGGAGTGAAGGAATCCCATTCCCCAGCCCTGCTGCTTTACAGCCCTCATGCTCTGCCAAGGCAGCAGGCAAGAATATTGCAGTAATAAGAGATAATGTGGAACTTTCAAAATTAATGTTCTTGCCTTATTAGGCATCCCTTGTGCTACACTCCTAAGTAATCTTGTTAAATATGTGCATTAAGACACAACAAGGCAGGGCAAGATGGTAAGATAATGGTTTGTCATCAGTGGTTATTAGAGGAAAAAGAGAAATGAAAGGCCTTTTCACCCATGAAGTGTCATCATCCCACTCCTTGGCATGCTTTGAAGCCTTCTTGTGATTGTGCAATTAGCCAAATAAGACAGAAAAAAAAAAGTAGCATTGACATCTGTTCCTGCCCTCTCACCTCCTGCAGGGTGTCACCTCCACTGGCACCAGGGTGTCAGTGAGCTGGTGGAGCTGGTGCTGTGCCTGTGCTCCAGAGCAGCTCCAGCCTGCCTGGCCCTGCTCTGGGGGGTCCCTGCTGGAGCCCCCAGTGTTGGTTCCTGGCAGCCTTTGCTGCTGGAGCTGCACTCTTGGTGTCCCCTGCCCAGGCTGGATTAGGGTGGTTTTGCACAATGCAGGATCTGTCTCTGTTGTGCCTCAGGTGTGTAAATGTTGGTATGTTCTTACAAAATTAAATTAAATCCATCTTGCTGTGTCTTTTGCACCTTTAAGGCTCCAAAGAGCTCGGGCTGGTGTGCTCACACACAAATTGTCACCCACACAAACTCCAGTGGCTTTGGGCTGGGGGAGCTGCCCTGAGCATGGAGGGTCCTGTCCCTTCCCCTTCCCATGCTGGGCCCTGCTCTCTCTCACAGGCTCTGTGTCCTTGCAAACCAGACACAAAGCAGTGTTTTGAAGGCAGGGGCATTTTGCAAAAGCAGCAGTGTGGTGTGGGTGGGTAATTCCTCCCTGTCCATAGAGCACACCTGTCTTTGAGCTGGGCTCAGCCAAGGACTCCTGAGGCCATGGCAGAGCCTGACTGAGGCTCAGGAGCCATCCTGGAGCTCAGCCTCATTACAGTGCACCTACTGTGGGCAACTGTGCCCAGGAGTTTCATGGCATGGCACCAGATTTAATAACTAGCTGGTATTTAATTTGGGGTGTGAAATAACATCTGTTATTATACCTAACATAAATATTTACTTGAGAGATTCGAATAAAAAAAACATTTGCTTGCCTTCAAAGCCTATCAGTTTCTCATCTGTGGCTGACAAAGAAAGCTTTGAGTGCTTAAATTCATTTCTAGAAATTAAATTAAAATTTTCAACACTAAAGCTTCTGTGATTCCAGACGCTTTCCTTTCCTTTTATTGTGTTTGACAGCAACTAGATTCTCAAGGTAAGTGGTGGAGTGTAGTCCTATGTAAATGTGAAGCATAAAATGAAAACTGGGGGGAAGAAAAACATTTAAGGTAGGAAATTAGAACAGTTATTGAGTTCCACACCATGGTTAATGAGTGTGCAGAAAGAAAACATCTTCTTGGCCTAGTGAGCTGGAGCATTACAACTGTTGCAACACTTCTTCTGTTTTTAGAAGGAAATAAGTAATAACCCCGACACATGGGAAGTCTTCAGTTTGCATTTTTTAATGCCTCAGGGGAGTGCAGTGTTTCTGGTTTAGAATCTGTTAAAATTTTATTTAAAAGGCAGGTTTTGTTCTGAAAGCAAAACAAAAATTAACATATTAAGCATATCTGTAGGTCAGGAGTGTATGGGAGAGGGCTTGGCTGCTTCACCAGGACATGGCTCTTTCAGAATTGCTCAGCTGAGCTTGGGGGCTGTGGAGGGAAGACTGAAAATTATTGTCCCCCTCTGAAATAGGGTCAGTGTATTCAGGATTTATGCTGTGTTGCCCTGGGTGTAATTAAAAGCAGCCTGCAATAGCACTGGAGCAGAGGGGGGCTTGGAACAGGTTCTCACTCTGGGGACTTTGGCCTCCTGTCAGGATGGGGCCCTGCTGCCCAGGTGAGCCCTGTTCTGCTCTCTGCTTCAGCTAGAGGCTGTAAATGTTACCCCTCTGTCTGGGGGTGCAGGAGCAGAGGTGTCCAAAGCTTGCTGTAGCACCCATTCAGCCTTTTTCTGCAGGGCTGTCCCCACTGTTACACTTGAACTGGGCTTTCCTTGTGTGGTGTTGGTGGTAAAACATAGGGGCTAAAATCTCTGAGGCTGGACTGAGTCCTGAGATACATTAAGCAATTCAGCTTTGAAGGTATAAGGCATGAGGTTGGGAAGTTGAAACAACATCTGAAACCTCTGTGGGTGCATCCCTGTGGTTACAGCTGAGGTACAGGGCTGTTTGGCCTGAATTCATAAATGTTGCTCCCCCCTGGGCTGATGAGGTGTGAGGTGTCTGCTAGCACAGCTTGCAGCTTCTGCTGCCTCCCTGAATGCTGAGGAGATGCAGTGCATGGTTCTGCATGCTGCTGCATTGTGCACTTCAGGAAAGCTCTTGCAGGCTTCCTGTGCTGTTTAAAAATCCCTTTGTGCAAAGGTTGAAGTATTTTCGTCCGATGCTGTTACTGAGCAAGCTGTTGAAAGGTGTAAGCAAGCAGCAAGGTGATCAATATTTTATCCTTTCTAGGCTAATAAGTTCATTATTATTGACACAGTGTGGCTGGCTGCCTTCAGTCTGACAAATAACATCCCAAACCAAAGTAATTGGAGCTCTTTTAATGATGCTTTTATTGGGAAATGTCTTTGGGCTGGGCTGGAGCTTGTGGTTGAATCTGGGGAGTCAATTTTTATCTTTGACTAGGTATAAATAATATGGGACAGGGCAGGGACCCTCAGTCTGGGCACAAAGGAGCCAGGTTGTGAGTTCACATCCTGGGGAGTGATTCCTGAGGCTGCCTCAGCTCCTTCACCCTTCTTCTCTCCCTTGGCCAGAGATTTCCCTTGGTCCTGAAGGTCCAGGCTTGGCTGCCCCCAAAGCATTCTGCAGCACAGCCAGATTGTGCCCAGCTGCCTCCCTCACTACCCCTGGCGAAGTTTTCCACTCAGAGCAGGAGCAGCAGGGCTTTGTGTCTGCCCTGGATGGCTGGCAGCAATTGTGTTTGTGGCCTGAGCCTTGCTACCTCTCCAATTTAAAAACTGCTCTGAAGTTTGTATTACCTTTTTTGTTTCCTGGAGATATGCGGAGCTTAAAATTAAATGGTTCAAATCTGGATCAAGATTAAATAATTTGGGTCAGGGCATGTTCTCAGATGCCCTCCAGGAAACACAGTCAGTGGTTAACCTAATCAGCTCCTGTAATTCCACCAAATTCAGCTGAAGCAGCATTTCTACAGCAGAAGGAAACTTGAAGCTTAATAGCAAGCATCCCAATTTTTAAACTTTGCTTGAAAATAGTTTGGCTGTGGTTCTCAGCAAAACCCAGCAGCAGTGTTGGGGCATGGGTTAGTCAGCAGCTGGGTCCTGGTGCTTTGTGTGTGTTGTGATGCCTCTTGCTTACTATGATGGAGTAAATAAGTGTGATTCTTGGTTATAGTAGTTCAGAAATTATATTGCTGACTTCAAAGTACAAGTCAGTACAAACAGGCCAGTTTGCAAACTGAAATAGAGATTAATCCAAAACAAGTGTTTCACTGGTTGTCAATGGATTTTTTTTTTATTTTCTGTGTATAAACAGAACATACATATGCTTTTCAGTGCTACCAGAACTTGCAGCCTTCCCCAGGAAGGGCTCTGATCCATAAAGGCTTGTGCTCCATAAAACACAGGGGCCCTTCTGACCTCCAGCCTGTGGAGCTGCTGGGGAAACCTGTGTGAAATGACAGCTTTTTACCTGATGGTGCCATTTTATTTGATGGACTCCAAAATCCTTAGGACGCTTGGGGAGGTCACCAGGGGATCTGAGCATCTCCTTCCACTTATGCCTTTGAAATTCTGCTTTGTCTTGTGATTTGGTGGGTGATTTTCCTATCATTCCCTGTGCATCTTATGGAAAAAGCAAGTGAGCAAAGGCACAAAGCAGCTGTTTTGGGAGGCTGGGGTGGCCCAGGTCCATGTGGAACTGTGGGCAGTCAGTGTCCCTCTGCCCCCTCCAGTGCCATGGTCCCACTGCAGCCCTTGTGGCTTCTCACTGAGAGACATTTGTAAGGATTTTTCCACTTGCAGTAAGGGAGCTCCTGGTTGCATCCAGTGCCTGCTAAAGCAAAAGGAGGGTGGTGAGGCCCCAGATTTCAAGCTCTTGGGGCTGCTGCATATTTCTCTGCTTGGGGGAGAGGCCAAGTGTTTGCAACTTTAGATGTAAAATGTAAAAGCACTTGGTTGTCACATGCCATTAGCTGTTTAAAGCGTGACATCTCAGGAAATGCTTCATCATAATCCTCAAAATGAAGAAATCTGAAGTGAACTTCAAACTGTTTGCTCAGTTTAGGTATCATGTTGCAGGGTCAGATGGTGAACTCAGAGTGGTACCTACTCTCAAATTGGTTTAAACTGCAGTCAGACAGTTCAAGTCCTGAAAAATCAGCTTGTACATTTTCTTTACTTTTTTCTTTACAAGTAAAACCTAGGAGTAATGTCTGCATGGCAAAGCTTGTCCGGATACTCTTCTCCTGTTTTCCCTGAGACACCTTTTGCTCAACAGCACTGTTAGATTAACTTTATCATCTGCTTGAGTTTGCTCTCCTCTTCCTGCTGCCAGATGAGTCATGGGAAAAGCTGCTCTGAAAGGATCTATGTTGTCTGCCTGGGCTTTTGCCTTAGCAAGAAGCTGTATTTCACCCCCCAAAAAAGCTTGGATCTGTGATGCTACACAAGGAAGAAAGTGGTGCTGGTGTTTTTGGTTTTGTTCCTCAGGAGTGTTCTAGTTGCTTGCCTGTGCAGTGGTCCAGCAGAAGATGTGTCTGGTAAGAACTGGCCATCAGAGAGGGCCAAGGGGGCCAGTGAAAACAGCGTTGTAGTCATCCTGTTATGAAATTGCTTCACTAACAAGAGTATGAAACATGAAATTATAGTGTTGTGTGGAACAAAGTTTAGTCAACTGTCATGCTCAAAGGTCCTATTAAGCTGTCAGCTTGGTCTGCTTTGTCCTTGATTTTGCTCCACTGAAATTTAACATGGTTTCACTTCTCAAAGCCAAACCTTTCCATACTGACCTCTGTCTCCACCCTGGTTAATGCCCTTCAGAAAGATTTTTTTTTTTTTTGTTACTTCAAGCTGTCATGATTGTCTCTGGTCAGAAGTCCTTCATTCCTTGTTTATTTTTCTTTTTAACATCATGGTCCACATTCATTCCTGAGTAGCTCTGGGTATTAATTTGCCTCCTGGAGGGTACTTTTGGCTGGTGGGCTGATAGCTATGCAAGCATGTTGGCTGTCCCTAATGTTATTCAAATTAAATCCAGGTCTGGGTGTAAGTATTTGCAAATTAGTTCATATGAATCTTTGTGAAGAAAGCATGGATAGTCCTGACAGTGACTTTAATGATGGTGGTAGTAATGAGTTATGATTGCTGGGATCAGGGATAGACTTTTTTCTTTGTTAATAGGTATGATTGGGTATTGTATTTATTTCCTGCGAGAACTTTTTCTAACTTATGTTGATACAGAGAAAACATATTTCCATTAAAGAATGTCTTTGGAGTGATTTTTGCTGCATTTCCATTTTATTCCTTGCTGATTTACTTCAGAGTAACTATTACTGGGACTTGTTTGTTAGATTGCTTCCCACAACGTCCCAGGCAGTTGTGGCCCTCTTGTTTCTTGAGGAGTATTCTGATCCTGGCATGGGCATGAACAAAGCTTCTGACCAGCTATGCAGCCCCTTCTTGTGCTGTAGGTGTTACTCATCCTGCTGCTTTGCTTGTGCTGCAGCACCCTGCTCAGGCTGGCCTCCTGTCACTCATCTTCATGGGATGAAGGTCTCCTTGGAGAAGAGGGAGACCATCATATCACACAAAGCTAGTAATGGCACTGAGTGATCAGTAATTGATGTGACTCTGTGAATCATCTGCTTTTTTTGTTTTAATATTGGAGACCAAGGGCTGGGCAAAAGGAGAGGGAACTATGAATTGCTGAGAGGGTTTGCCTTAAATTTGTCAATCCCTTGTACAACATCTGCTTGTTGTTTTGCTTTCTTCCCTGCCACTTTAGAGAGCCCTGAATCAGTGAGGAACAGATAGTTCAGTTCTTAAAGCAGTGCTTCTGTAACTACACACAGTTGGGGAATGTGCTTCTGGTGGATTTGTTCCATGAAATGCAGGGGAAGTATTCATGAGTACATAAAATAACAGACTAATCAAAGAAATAAACAAGAACAAGTCTGTAATCTTCACAAAATTGGGGGAAAAAAGTGCTTCTGATGGACTTGCTCCTACTGTTTTCTTTGTAGCTGTTTCCAGAGCTCAGACCATCTGTTCCTTGTTGTAGGTTGTTAAGTGAAATGTGCTGCCAATACAAATAGCTCTGCTTGATGTTTGTTTGCATAAATTGTTTTGAAAGCTTCATGACGAATTTTAAGGATTACTTACAGGGGTAGGACTCTGGAGGAGGAAATATAAATTTGATGATGCATGTTGGAATCCATTAATTTTTTGGAATTTATAATAAAAGTGAACATTCTCTGTGTTTGTTGGAGGGGAGGGAAACAATTTCAACTTGAGCCCAGACGGTTATGGTGACAATATGCTAATTTGGCCACATCACAGTAAATATGATCAATCTGCCTTCACATCTAAGTATAGTTGACTTCACTTCCCCAAATTAGCTATTCAGTCTATCTAACTCACAAAATTGCAAAGTGAAGGCTGCTTGGGTTTTGTGTGCCTTGGGGATCTCGCATTTAGTTTTGTCTCTCTCTTTGCTATTGGACACTTGTGTGGGAGCAGTGGCTTTGAAATGAGTGTTGAAGGTAAGTGAGGGAGGTGGAGGGCAGTTACACCTGGCTGCTGCTGGCTAAATGGTGTACTGAGGCATCTGTAGTGGTGTTGTCGTGGGTGCTATGGCACGTGGGGAGATAATTCCTGCTTCCCAAACCTGGCGATCCAAAGGCTGAAAGAAGATGGAGGAATTGTGCCTAAGGAGGGAGAGAGGATTTGAGTAAAGCCCTTTAAGTCAGCAACAGCGGTTGTGTAGTCAGATTTCTTCACCAGGAGGGTGCTGCCTGATAGGGAAATATTTGCAAATAGTAGGCTTGGGGCCGCTGATACAGAAGCAACTCTTGTTTTCCTTGCAGTTGTTTTCCTTTTCTTAATAAGGATCGAATATCTGGTGGATTATCTTTAGCTTTCCAGTCTAGGAGCTTCAAGTGGTTGAAAATCAAGTGGCTACCTCCCTTCTCGCCAAACAGTTGGGTCTGAATTTGGAATCACTGCCCAGTCAGACATTCCTCTTGTCTCTGTGAAACTGTACATTAAAAACACAACCACACATACACACACACACATGCTCCTTAGCTGCTCATCACAGCTTTGCAGTGGTAATTCTCTGGTTTTAAGTGAATTGACCTGGCTGCTTTCATCTTCAGGTAATGCAGCCCCAGTTTATAATTCAGACCAGGAGCTTATGGAGATTTAGAAAGAGGCCCAGAGCTTTGCTTTACTGTGCCAGTTAAAGCATTTATACTGATGACAGTTAAATTGTTGAGGGCTCTGTTATTCATTTACATCACAGACACTAAGGTCCTCTGACGACCTACTGCAAATGTAAGCCAGATGTACCTAAACATATCTATTGTACGTTTTACTTCATTTCAAACACTTCTCCTGACTTTCAACTCAAACCTTCTGTCTGTCTTGTCATGCTACAGTATTTAATGATATTTTATTGCATTAGTTCACAAAACCCTTGAGTTTTTCAGTTGTCCTAAGCTAATGGACTGGATCTGTACCCATTTGCTAATACAAGATCTTTTTTAGTAGGTAGCAGAGCTATTAAACATAAATCAAGGTTTCCGATAAAATATTGGGTTTCTGCTGCATCTTACAAAAGGACAGTCTGCAGTCTAAAACATCAGTTTTACCTGATGATTATATCTTACAAGCCATAGTTAAATCTTGTTTGGGGATTTACTGCATTCCATACCCAGTAATTTCATACAAATCCATAATGATTATTTTGTATGTTCCTTTCATTTAGCTCATAAAAGAAACCACATAGTTTGCTAGCTGTAGCAATGAGAGCCATCCACTATTATTTCCTTTGGAAGGATACACTGAAAAACTAATTTTTAATAAAAAGGTAATTTTTTTAGTATTTAACCTGTGTTTCAAAAATCAGCCAGTAAAGAGATAATCCTGCCCTGATAATGTAGAAATAGCCAGGCTTGCAGGAAGAAAAACAGCATGTCACAGCACTCAAAATCTTTATATGTTTTTTTTGAAAAATAGGTTAAAATAGTATGAGCTTTGGTAGAGACTTTATGATTTTACTGTCATACCTATTGTGAGTAAACAGGTGTCTCCTGTTCACCTTTGGAACAGGGGCTCTTCCTTTTGGAAGACAAAGGTTGGGTGTTTGGCATGTTCCCTGGTCCCAGCTGTGGGCTTGGCTTAACATGGGTTTTGGTGCATCCTTCTAGAGTGTCTCCACTCCCTGCTGCTATTTTTAAGTACACACACAAATCCTTCTGAAGAAAATGTGATAGTGGTTAGGCTGTCCTGAAGTATTGTTCTTGATAGGAAAGCACTGAAGGATACCATTAGGAGCATGTGCTCTCTCAGTGTGGGTTGCAGAGGACACAACTGCACTGTTATTTGTACCATAGCAAGCCAAGAAACATGTGACACAACTTGATCTCATTTTTACCCATGTAAATCTGGAGGATTTTGAAAATAAGTTTAGGAGTTGGTTTAAAATTACACATTGTGGAGCAGAGCAGAGTGTGGCTTGTTTCTTGGTCAGAATGTCACATAGCGTCACTTGGAGCTGGTTGGGAGCTCCTTGTAAAAGACTTATTTGGAAATATAGATGGAATGAAAGAAAGCTTTTGTGACAATGGATCTGTCTGAGAGTGTCTTGGGAGGGAGGAAAATGGGCTGTTCACCCAAAATAGCTGCAAGGATATCTTGGGGATATGGGAACCCCAGGTTCAAGTTCCCTCAGAGCTCAAGCCTTACGCTTATAATGGGGTGAGTATTCCCAATTTTGGGGTAGTAGGATGCAATTTATCAAAGCTTTGTGCTGCAATGCAGTGCAGAAGGAAAACTAGCTTAGAAACATCAACCATTTCCTTGTGAAACAGGATTCTTGATTGTAGCTTGCAGTGCAGCTGTTCTTTCTTCAGACTTGAGTCTACCCTGGCTTGGAGGCAATGGTACCAGCACCATAATTTTTGTTGTCCTCCGCTGTAGCAGGATCTATCATGCTTCTCAACAATGCCAGGTATCAATAGAAGGCAAATAAATGGATCTATTATGCTATCTATGTTGCAAAGCAACAAGAAGACAATTCCACTTTTATATAGGTTTTGTGGACCTGTTCTGCAGACTGAGTTTGGTCTGATGCTTTTATTTGGTCAGCTTTTTGTTGAGTAAACTGGCAAATGCATCTACATTGGGGCCAGGCTAATGATATCAGATGCCTTTATTCTAGGTGATAACACCAGAGTGACCTTATAGAGACTCTGTTTCTCCAAAGAAAAACAAAGTTAACTGTTGGCTATACGCTATCATTTGAAATGCAGTGCTGTTTAAACACATGGGACTTGTCATCCTGTATCACTGAAAAAATAGAAGCAAGCGTGGTGGAGTTGCTGGTCAGTGGGTAAAAGTGGTTTTTCTTTCAGCATTTCCTCAACTGAAAAAAAACCAAACTCAAAACACCCCAACCCCCATATTTAAGCTCTGTGTGTAAACCACTAGAACTAACAGTGCCAGGACTGTGATCACCTTTGTGAGAATTTGGGAGGCCAAACAGCAGTTGCAGCTGAAGGCGGCTCAGGCTGTTGCTGAGCCTCTCTCTGTGGCTGGGGTCTGTAGTTCAAGGCATCTCCTGCAGAGTTCAGTGTTCTGGGGGGCTGCTGACTTGGGGGCCATTGCGTGGGCTCTGGGGATGACCCCAGCTCTCCACTGGATGTCAGTGTTCCCCAGGAATGCAGCTGCCAGAGCACTTATCTGGCAGGAAAAAAAAAGGGGGGGGGGGGGTTGGTAGAAAGACTAAAGAAAATTAAAGAACAAAGCAACCTTGACTCTTTAGAAAAGTCATTTAGGAACAAGTTTTGTGACTGTTCAGCCTGAATTATAAGGCAAACCTCGACAGAAAGATCATGTTTACACTAAAACACATCTTACACAACTTCCGGGCTCACATGCCAAAGAGTTGGATTTTGTTTCAGAAAAAACAAATGAACATTCTTCACTCATCTCCCTACAGTTTTGATATTTTGATATGCTGCAAAGTGAGTGATTCTGTTTTTGTCCCTGACAGTTTTCCTTTTTTCAATAGCCACAAAAAAATATTTTTTCAAATCAGTGAAAGCATGAGGGTGTCACTAAATGATTGATTGCTTGCTGGGTTTCAGCCTTTGATAATTAAGCTTAACACAATGTCTCCTCTTCACTAGAGAATGGTATTGTGCCAAATTCAAAAGACACATGAAAAATTGAAATCAGAAAATAAAAACCTTTTAAAAACCAACTGCTCCCATCTGTTGTGCAGTTCAGAAGGGAATGTAACAGTGAAGAGACACAGAGCACGTAAAACAGGAGGAGGAAGAATGCTGAGCTTTGAGGCTCCACCTTCCACACTCACACAAGGGCCTTCCTGGGAAGGTCTTGCTTCCTGAACATCTCTGGTTGTGGTTTGGGGGGGGGGGGTTGTTGTTGGTTTTTTTTTGTTTTTTTTTTTTTTTTTAAATTTATGTATTCACAAAGGGAATTGTAACAAGGATTTTGCTGAACAGCTGAGTGGGGTTTTGTAGCACATGTCCTGTATCTTTACAGACTCATTGATGGTGTGTTGAGTGTGTAGTCCTGCATCTTGCTTGGAACAAGTTGTTTCTAACAAAAGGGCAGATTTCTGAATGGAAATCCAGAAGGGAGTTCGGGCCATGATGTGGGGTACATTTGAGGGCCCTCTAATGAATTCAGAAAAAACCAGACCAAATCCTGAAGTGCTCTTTCATAATGAGTTTGCTCAGCAATGTTAGCAAGCCTTGTATTTGTTAGCAAATCTGATCTTACCCAATCTGTTACAGGGTTAGCTCCTTTGGTCAGGCACAAGGTTTAGGCTGGAGTATTTAAACTACAAAAAAAAAAAAAAGAAGATGAAAATGTTTCCTGTACTGAAAGTTCTGGTGCTTTGAGTTGAGGTCTCTTGGCCTTTAAGTCTCAGAAGAATAGCAATACTCCAGGATTGGGGTTTGCCTTTACAAAGACTTGAAGACAGCAGTCCCTCATGCAGCTCATGGCAAGCTTTACTTTGGGAAATACTTTTGGCCTGATATTTAGCCCAGTTAATTCAGTCAACCCAAGCTAAGAATGTGCTCCTTTGCATTACAGAGCCACTTGTGAAGGAATGAGCCTGTCCCCTGGCGCCAGGAGTAACAAACCAAGCCATGAACTGACCTTGCTGCATGTCTGGCATGAGAGAGGTGATGGGTGTGCAGAGAGAGGCACTGAGCAGCTCTGGAAGGTGAGTAAAGCTCGGGGCTGAGTGCCCCCCATGCCCATGATGTTCCAGAGGTGTTTGTCTACACCTGGAGTCGTTTCTTACTGTCACAGTTATGCACAGCACAATGCTGAAGTAAAGCTCTCCTGGAGAAATGTAGTGGATGGGATTGCACAGCTTCCTCTGGAAGTGGTCTGTGCTTGATGCAAAGCAGTGACCCCAGGTCTTTAATTCTCTTTATATTTCATGACAGAATATATGTGCCTGATGTGCAAACTGTTCAGGGATATAAGAGGGCAAACCACCTTTATCCAAAAGGCACCTTCATGTCTCTCTGAGACTGGTAGCCAGACCTGAATCAAGAAATGGATTCTGGGCAAAATTGGAAAAACCCGGGCAAAAAATTTCTTCTGGACAAAATAGCAATTCACCGATAGAAGTGAATAAACCAGACTGAGAAGCATTTTCCTCTTGCAGCTGGTTGTAGGACTGACTTTTTTAGAAGCTCTGCAACCTCTTGAGCTCCTGTAAAGCTATGCCAGAGGGGTTGACTGAAACACTTTTTAAAAATTGGATTACTTTATTCTGTTCCTCTAGGTTGTTAGTGTTGTCCAAGTAAGCTCCTTGTCTTGCTCCTTGTTAAGCTTCTTGTCTTCTGTAAACTCTTATGAGCTGTTGTATAAAAAGCCAAATGGAAATGCCTGCTTTGCATTTTTATCCCCCCCTTTGTTCATTGCCTCATTTTCCAGCCTAAACTGTCATAGTAGGCCAGGAGTTACAGTATTTAATGTCTCACAAATGCAGGTGAGGAAAACTGCAAGTAAATGAGTTACTGTGTTAAGTTGATTTTTGACTAGTGAATAAAAGCAACTTGTGCATGTGTGACTGATGGTGAATTTCAGCTGCTAAAAGTAGGGTCAGGCAAGACACAGTGGAGCTGGAGTCCAAGCAGTCAGACCTGGTTTTGAGTTGCACCAGGAAAGACTGAACCTTGTGACATTTAGATACGATGCAAAGTTATTTGATTTGCTCATTTTAATCTTCTGGGTTAGGTTTTTATATGCAAGTAGAAGAAAATGGCAAACACCATCAATATAAGAAATGAGATGCTTGCCTGTAACTTTAGGGATTTGTCTGACTGATGCTAAAGGTGTGTTCTGCTGATTACTGAAATATTTTCTGAATTCGATACAGCTGGGGAGCTGTCTGATAGGAAGCTGGGAACTGGTCTGTCCTGTAGTGCCTGTAGTCAAACATGCTGAGAATCCCTCCCCTCTTCCCCTGACTTTTTTGAGGTGTCAAATACCTGTGAAGCTCTAAGAGCAGCAGACCTGAAGGGATCTAAACCTGCTGAAGTCTGCTGTATTCACTGAATTCCAATAATGAGTTAAAGGGGCAGATAGAGGTGGCTGATGGACTGCAGAGGTGGATGCAGCACTGCTCCTGCTGAGAAGCCAGGCTGCAGAAATCCTGTCCAGCTGACATCAATGGGAAATCAGCATCTGGGCTGTGAATTCTGTGTGTGATTCTTTGTAAAATGTAATCTTTACCATTCGTCCCTACAATGTGTTTTCTTTCCCTGTGACCACCACACAGTGTTTATTTGAGCATGTTGAGAACTCACATCTTATCTGGTCTTCTAACTCTTTCCGTTGGAAAGAGATAATGAAGGAAGGGGGATCAGAGCAGCAAGGGAGAGTGGGGTATTGTGAGTAAATATCCTATTTGCATCTGCACTGTTACTCACAGTGGAATATTGAAGCTTCTGTTATTTTCAGCAGCCATTATAAAATGAGATTTTAAATTCTGTTTAATTTTTAGTGGAGCTGTAGTTTTGGCTTTTGTTTTTTCTTCGGAGAAAGGTACAGGCATTGCTTCACACTGGGAGGTTTATGAAGTTCAGGCTATGCATGTGGGAATTAGAAACAAATAGGCTTAATTTCCTAAGGTCTTACAGGACTGTTAATGGTTAAGCATTGCTAGGGGACTGTGCCTTCTTCCTTTACCAGTTCTCTCTCCCCTTCATCTAGAAGAACAACATCTTAACTTCTTACAGTCACTAGGAAAAAAAGTTGCTTTGTAAGTGACCCTTGAATATTTTGGTTCTTGTGGCTGACCCTGGGTTAAAGGATACCAAGATAGCTCAAGCCTGCTTTTCGTCAGTGTTTCCACTCTACAGGAACTCCTGGAGATGCCTTGGTGGGAATCCAGTGATAAAACTGGAGCTCATTTCTCACTTACAGAAAGGAAAACAAAACTGAGGAAAGAATGCTTCCTGCTCCTCTTTGGTCAGTCGATAAGCTTAATTGGCCAGGCTTGCCTGCTGTACATTGATTGCTCCTACTAATAAAAGAGCTATTGATTGGCACTTTATTTAGCACTGGCTTGCATGGACTATAGTTCCTGCTAATGTTATTATTACATCAACCTTTTCCTGTTCCCCAGTTCTTTAGTGCAATAAATTATGTCAAATGCCTCTAGTGTTTTCAATATTCTTGGACAGTTTTCTTTAGGTTTTTGACCTCCTTAGTGCACAGTGTGTCATCTCTAGTATGTGTGAAAATGTCTAATGGGATGCAGGAGGAATGTGGATGCTAACCTGTTGTGGAAAAGTACTGGAATTGTTATGCCTACATTTTGGTTTAATACGCCCTCAGAAATCAAAGAAATTGATATTCCTTGACATCTATTTAATGTGACTGTGACTAGTGAGCAGTGGTGGCAGGTTAATGGAGACAAATATCTCTATCTGGAAACTTGCACTGTCTATGTAACCTTGCTGCTACCAGTTGTATCTCACTTGTTACAGCCCAGAGCAGTGGTCATGGAGCAGATCTGAGACCTCTTTGGTGACACCAAGACAGAGGGATTTGGGGCTCGAGAAGGTAAACTGGTGTTTCAGACCTGGTTTTTGTCCATCCCCAGTCTGCCACCATAAATCCCATTATTGTGTATGAATAATTTAATTTTCTGCATTCCATTTATGAAATGAACATGGCTGGACCCTAGCATAAAGTCCTGCTTCAGCAGAGGTGCTGTGTGCTACTGTAATATTTCTCCTTAATGTGTTTTATAAAGAAAAGGTTTTGGACATCAATGGAAGTTTGATAGAAATGCACAAGAGCTGCTCAGTACTGGTACATAGTCCTCTCTTTCTCTGGATAATAACAGTGAAAAATATTCACATTTTTAGTTGTACACGAGTTTAGAAGGAGTTTGTTTTTCAAAATTTTTTGATCCACTTTCAGCCTTTGCAGCTGGATGGAGGTGCTTTGTGTGGGCATTACTTAAAAGCACTAGTGAATCATGTAGGTAATACCTAATTCTTTAGTTGCCAAACTTAAAATTCAGGAGACATAACCACAATTGGTGGTCTAAGATTTTTTGTGTTCTCCCCCATACCCATCAAATAATCCTCAGATGAAAAAATATTTGTGTTTAATATAAAAGTTGGCAGCAAACTGTTGCTTGTTTCCTCCTGTTAAGGCTGTTTAATCTGGCATTTATTTCTAATGCTTTTGAAAGAACCTTGTGTTTAGAAGAGTTTGGTTTTTTTTTAACAAAAAACCAAATCACCAAAGCTATTCCCCATGAAAAAGCATTTTACATCTCAAACAACAAGAATAGCAAATAAGTGTATGACATTCCAGAATAAACTGTTTTTTCACAGCTCTAGAGGTTTAATCGTCAGAACACTGGCATGTGAGGATCCTGACTGGAGGTGTGAGAGCCCAGGGCCTTGGTTTTGATACAGTAATGGACTTCATAAGGCAGTGCTAACTTACAGCAGTTGAGAATCTGCCTCTGAGGAGCCTTGGCATTGCTTGTGAGTCTTAGAACTCCATTCTTGCTTCTCGCTCCCAGTATGATACATTCCATGAGGAATAAATGACTTGTGCTTTGTCTAGGAGTACTCTGCTACAACTTCATTGAGTTTTGCATTGTGATATTTACTCCGTGTTTCAGTGAGTTTTGCATTGCCATATTTTTGTTTCAGGGAGCTTTTAGCTTGTGGCTGTTGCCCTGCATTGCAGCGTTTCCAGCGTGCATCTGTGCATAGCAGCACCTCTTACATCCCCCTGTATTTCATGGATTCCAGCAGTGGGGTGTGGGGTGATGCTTGCTGCAGTTGTTCCAGGTCTCTTTAGCCCTGCTGGGCTGTCCCAAAATGCCACAGGAGGGGTAAGGGCTGGTGCTGGGCAGCACAGCAGGAGCCAGGCTGTTGCTGGAAACTTGAAGCAGTTGTGAAAAGTCTGCTGTGCCTGTGCACACTGTGGCTTGAAGTGCTTTATGAATCTGACAGCCTGGCCCCTCTCACGGGGAGAGGGGAGGCTCTCTGGGCTTGCCCCCTGCCAAACTGCAACTGCCTCCTCCAAAGCCTGCCACAGCTCAAGCCACTGTTCAGATAAGGACTATAAAATATGTATGTGCACCAAGGCCAGCTATTTTATCAGGGCTGTAACTGCTGCAGATAACGTGACAGCCCTGTGCCCTGCACTTGTGTAATAAATGCTGGCACTGGGATGCACATAGGAAATGCTCTGTAAGACTACAGAACAGACTGTGGAACAGGACCCCTAACAGAAGATGTTAGTGAAGTGAGGGTGGATTGGGAAATGCAACATTAACCCAGAAATCAAGACCACAGAATGTAAATGTAGGTTATAAATCAGTGTCTTCTGCTGTTAGTGTTCCTTCCTGATGTTCCTCTGCTCTGAGCTTGGCTCCTGGAGGAAAGGTTCCATTCTTTGGCTGGGGCAGGTTAAAAAAACAGCGAGCTAATTCCATATTTGTTTTTCAAGATGCTAAATGCAGCTTTACAACTTGCATTCAGATATACCAGGGTGAGTTTGACAGGCCTTCATACCTCATGGCGCTCCCAAGGCAAGTATTAATTGCCCCATAAAACACACAGTGTCATGTCTTGTGGCTCAACGTGTTACAGGTCTGTGCAAACTTGTTTTATAGCCCTAACAGCCCACTACTGCTTCTGAGAAATGTTTTCCTTTTAATGGGGGAAAGAAAAACAGCATTTAAAAATATTATAACAGTGACAAGGAAGAAAGAATGCGATAGAATTTCTGTGGGCCAGAAAAGCTGTCACAGATTAAACACCTGTTATAAATGGGTGCACATATATTATTTTGTATTAAGGGGGTCTTCTGTCTAGAGAACAAATCCATCTCCCCTAATTTGACACTCTACCTGTTATCTGGGCCAAATGTTGCCTTAATTTGTCTTAAGGCAGAAGCAGAAGAGAGCATGTGTATGTGCAAGTGCAGCCCCATCCCCTGGCTCAGCAGTGCACCAGTGAATCTGTGTTTGGTGCTCCAGAACAGGCCATGGCCTTCACAGCCTCATTGCATGCCAGAGCCTTTTGCTGTGGGTCTGACTCTTATTTATTTACCCAGGATGTTTCTAGAACAATTATGGCAACTGAGAACAGCAGAGCAGATCTCCTGGCCATTGAGAATTGTGATTGTCCTTTCCAAGTCTTCCAGTTCCCACTCCCACATCTCCAGGAATGACAGTGAGACAGCCAGCGAGCAGATTACAGCCCCCAAGATTCACACATGGTGTAGCTTTACTGCGGTCAAAAAGGATTATTTCCAATGTCTAATCACAAGCATGTGGCTTGAGCCTGATCAGAGTAAGCTCAGTTCCTTGGCCCATTCCTTTCTGGTTGTCTTTCCAATCTTAATTCTAGGCAAGCACCAATAAGGGGATTGGAACTTGCTGCTCCTCTTCAAAAAGTATTTTTAGCCCATTCCCCTCTGTGCAATAAGTAGTTAATACTGGATTTAGTACCTGCTGTGCTGTGAGCTATTACCTTTGTGATATGGGAGCATTTTATATCCACTTTTCACTCTGTACCGCTGGCAGAATGATTTCATGATGTGTATAGATGTTGAAGATTCAGACTTAAGATTTGTTGATGTGTTGCCAAATATCTAGCATAGGCATCCAATTAAACTACAATTTAGCTTTTCATGGGCTTTGCTTTGTTAATCTGGATGATTTTTCTGCTTTAGCTCAAAAATGAGGAAAGATCCAAAGATATTCAAGTGACAATTATCTGGCAATGAGATCTGACTGAAGTTTACTTATTAAAGACTGTAACAATACAATTTTCTCTACCAAAGCTAAGCTGAGGGTCTTGCTGAGGTTTGGGCTAGAATATTTTTGTTGCTGCCTATGCTCTATGATATACACAACTTCTGTCTTTAAAAAATGCACAATGTTTTCAGGAACTGCTGCTGCACAGTTGTTGAGCAGGAAATTGTTTTTGTTTGCAATAATGTGATGTGAAGTGAAAGGGTACTCTAATTTATAAATAGGTAAATATTGCTTTTATAAGAGTTAACTCTAACTCTTATGTATAAATATTTTCCATTTTGCAGTTGTAAAATCAGCTGAAGTTGGAACCTAATTCATGAAGGTTCTGAAGATTTATGAAGCATTCCCTTTGTGTTCTCCTCAGGACACACAAGGGATGTGCTTCCCCTGCCCATGTGAATTATCCCTTGTGAAATCCATTTTTGGTGATTTATCAATCCTCTATACCCTTGCTTGCAGGCTAATGTAGCTGAGAGCTACTGTGTGTAACAGTCCCTTAAATCAAGGAGAAATAAGGAGGTTTGTTCAAGTAGATTAAGAAGTTGAAGGGGCAATTCCCCACCCCACTTTTCATTCCTGTATCCTTGCTGCTTCCAAGAGCTCCAGTTACAGAAGAGCTCTGTGCACTTGCCCTCATTCTCAGCCTGGTTCTGCTGCAGTTGAGGCTCTTCTGTGGTCTGAGGCAGGAGGCTGAGGAAATGAGCTTTTTTTGAGGTCACAAAAATCTGCATCTTTTTGATGAAAAAGTAGGGCCAGGAGGAAAAGCTTGAGGAGGAAGACACCTCTGCAATTTAAGGCTGATGGAGTTTGAAAACTGTCTCTGGCCTATCAGAAACAACAGCAACCAAAACCAAAGCAAAAAACCCCACAAACAAAACGTGCATTCAAATTGTTGTTTCCCAAGGCTTCAAAGTGAGCTCACACATGGATCATGGTGTGGCATGCATTATAGGAAATGTGATATTGTGTCACTGTGATGCACTCAGCATCTAAAAAAAAAGAAAGTTTTATGATCCTGTATAGTTTTGCTTCAGTTTCCTGGCTGAGTCTTGTCACAAAATTCCCAGGTCATGTCCATGGAGACGGAATGCTTTCAGAGGCAGTGACTTCTCATCTGGTTGAAGCTCCCAGAGGGACCATGACTTCAAGATGGCACCCTGGGCATAACACTGGAACATAAATTATTCCTTGGGGTTTTCCTTGAGTACCACCAGAGCACTGGTAGCACCTGGGATGATCTCAGGGTGAGAGCCTGAAATCTGGTAAGAATGAGGCATTAGGAATTAGCACCAAAATGGCTGAGTTGGTGAGAAGACACAGAAGAGAATTATTTGTCACAGCTCTTCTATGGTAGGGCAGTGGGCAAGGCCATGAAATCCAGTGAGAAGCCTCAGCCTGAGGGCACAGGGAGCCCTCCTGGCACAAGTCCAGGGTCAGCTGTGGAGGGAGGCTGGAGTGCAGGATTGCTGCTGCTGCTGGGGGCCTGGAACTGCTGGAGGCTCTGGAAAGTGTAGGGCTGCAGAGTATTTGGGAATGTTTTGTTGCTACATGACCAAAATAACTTTTCATAGGAAAATCAGTGGAACTAGCAGGATTAAAGATGCTTAAAAATTAGACATAAGGTAGATACGTTGTTAATCTCTGTGCCTGTTATCAGTGGAAGAAGCTACATAGCTTCTTTAAGAGAAGTGACCTGTTTTATTCATGTCTGAATAAAAGTCTGTGCAAAAGCAAAATTAGTTTCCTCTACATGTCCAAGCTGTCTGTAACTTTCTAGTGCAGCTGTCTCTAACAGTCTAGTGCAGCAAAATGCAAGTGGTGTTTGGATTTAGAATCAAAAGTTGCTTTGAGGATTGATAAATCACAAAAATGAATTTCACAAGGGATAGTTAAAATAATATCATGACTGGTGGCTCAGATAACACAATGAAGGGAAAAAACAGCATTACAGAAATAGGAATATAGTGTAATTGTAGTGAATTGAAGTTGAATAGAATGAAGATGTGAATTACAAGGAGTTTGTCGTGAAGGAAGGTAAAATGTGAGCTTGAAATGAATTACTGCAGCTTTGGAGCTGCAGCTTATTGCAGTGGCTTTGGAGATGGGATGGGTTGGTGGGTAACAGAGAAATCCCCTTTCACTGAATGTCAGGAAAGGCACTTTGCTTAGAAACAACTTGTTGCATCTTCTATGTTTCATCATCGTTAGCACACAGCACCTAGTTCTATCCCTTGGTGATAATTCCCCAAAAAGGATTTTGAATGTGAAACTGGTGCAGGTGACTGTATGTGTGGCTATTAATAGTATATATAATGTGACTGTACATGTGGATATAAATATTATAAAATATTTTTGGTATTGGTTTGAGAAATGGGCTCTCAAATATAAATGGAGATGAGATTGTTTTGGCAGCAAAATGTTCCTACCAAATTTGTTTATCAGGGTGGGGAAAATGAACAACTAATATATAAGCTTATAATTATGAATGCAAACATTTATTGACTAGTTTGAGACAACTCAACTCTTAAATCACTGGTAGCATCTTTTAATATTGATTAAGGTAAATACTCTAGTGATAGCATTAATCAATATCTGTGTGTAAATCAACATGTGATGGTTTTACTGTATGTTTAATGTTTTTGAGTTATGTGCTTCTGGTACTGAAACAATGAACCAGAGGCTGGAAATCATTTTGGTCCTGACAAAAGGTGCTGCCTTTCTTAAAACATTTACATTTCAGATAATTGGCTGCAGCACCTGACAGCAGCACTGTAGCCTGATTGAAGCTGTGTCCCAGCAGTGCCACTATAAACCACAGCACTGAGAGTTCATAACCAGGGCAGGTTAGGAGGGGAAAAGGGAGGGCACCAAGTTTTTAAAGCTGCAATGTGATACACAAAGTCTCAGTAACTTGAGCATTTTGAAAACATCTCTTTAAATAAATCACGTCACATTTAGGAGAATGTTTGACTGTAGGAATTGTTTGGCTAGAAGTCCAGAGCTAGTCATTCAGGGTAGCTTGATCTCTGCCAAATTAATGAATATCAGCCCATGTTCATGAATATTTAATGGCTGGGAACTAATATAATTCACATGGCTTTGCTGCTTTCAACTCTGTACGAGTTTCCACATTCTTGCCCAAAGCATCAGTGCCTCCACAGGGGAAATATCATGTGTGTTGTGTCTCATGATGCTTTTGCATATATTACTGACTTAAACACCACACTTAGCACTCAGTATGACACAAATTTAGGATTACCCTAAGAAATGGTTTCCAGTACCTGTTCACTGAAAGCAGAATTTGGGTTTAGGCTGAGCTCAGGCTGTGGTTTGGCCCCTGCTAGAAATTGGCTGAAGGTCAGTGTTACTCACAGTTCCACCTCAGCAGTATCACTGTGCAAGAACAAACTGGTACCAAAAGAGTTGGACCTTTAAAATCTGTCACTGAGTCCTGAAAGAGGTTCAGCCTTCCTGTAACTAACCACAAAATATTACCAAAAAGCCTCAAAACAGGCAAATACACCAAAACAGATCAACTCAAGCCCCAGGAAGTCCAGGGCAACTTGCCATTTCTCTTTTACTATTGGCATATTCACATGATCTGGCTCTCCATGGAATTGTAATTTGATGACACTAATGATTATCCAGGAATAATTTTTCCACTGGGGAGAAAAATGTAGCACAGCCAATTTGGGTGATGAAATAAGTGATTCAATGGTTTAAATACTAATAAAAATTGAAATATCTTAGTAAGAGTTAATTGAAGAGCTTTTTTCCAAGCCGATACTAATAAAAATTGAAATATCTTAGTGAGTAAGGGTTAATTGAAGAGCTTTTTTCCAAGCCCACTTAGCTAAAAGTAATTAAAAAGGAGAGAAAAACCAACATAATCGAGGCTATTGATATTGTGAGGGTTAAAAAATAAAAATGCTGTGTCAGTTTCTGTCCTTGGAGAGCCTGAGGAACCCTCAGGCACCATATTCACAGTCATTTCAGGCAAGTAAATAACAAAACCAGAAAAATATCTTAGGCCATTGCCTGGAGAGGGGCTTAAAAAATATTAAGAAAAGACATGAGCAATAAACAGTCCTTGTAGCTTTCCCTGAAGCAGGAATACTGTCAGGAACAGCTTTTTAAAAATAATAATAAAAAATCCAGGATCTTCTGGGCATGAATGAGCTTAGCTCTGGTGATGTTTCAGTGACATACATCAAAGCATACCTTCAACGTGTAAATTTGCCTGACACATTTTTAAAGTCTCCGTGGGGCATTTGCTGCTGTTATCAGTTAGACTTGAGATCCCTAATTATATTACATTTGGAATTTGATGGTCTGTTTTATGCAGGAGGTCAGCCCAGACTGTAATGGTCCCTGCTGGCCTTTGTATTTATGCTTGTAATGAGTAAAACATCTCATCCTGCAGACACTTGGGCAGCTGGGTGTGTTAGCACACAATAGATGACTTCAGGAACATTAACCACAGGGCTCAGTGACGTTATAGCTCTAAATATTTGGAAACTCAAACCCTGAATATCTATTACTGTTACCTTAAACTGAAAAATTTGCTGCTGAAATACAAAGGTACAAATTTTTTCACATGTTTTGTGTAAGAGTTTGGTTTTAGATTTACTTCTTATCATGTCTGTTTAGATGGCTGCTGTTAACACAGCATGAATTTATGTAGTGGAGATGCATTTGAGCTAGAGAGGCTTCTGCCCCTATGTGAGTCACCAGGTATCTTCTGGGCTGTTCGCAGCAAATTCCTGCTTTCTTGTCATACCTGAGGAGGTTTCTCTGTGTGTCTTGAAACTGCTCCATAAGAGAGCTGGCATTATTTTAGCTTTCTCTGTCACCTCAGGGTGCTGCTAATGCTGCTAATGACTCCCAGGTTGTAAGATGCACCTTCTCCTTGATGCCTCTTACAGGCCATTAACTTCTTTGATGCATGAGTGTCAGGAAATAATGTCAAAACCCCAACCTTCTCAAAAGCCTGCTGGAGGGAGTTGAAAGAAAACTCAAAATAACAGTAAAGCAGGAAAGTTGAGTAAACTATTTTTCTTTACTCATTGAATTTAATATACAGTCAAAACTGAGCCAATGTAGTGATTTTCTTGTTTATAAGCATATAAAATTAAGAGTTACTGGCTCTCTTACTTATGAAGATTAATATCAGATGTAAACCTTAGTGTATTCTCTGTCACAGTTTTTCTTGATAGTTGTATTTCAGCCTTTTCTAAGTCCATGTGTTGTGAGTAGATCAAGAGCCACTTAGTATTATAATTTCAATCCAAAACCAAACAGAGAGACTTGAATATTGGTTCTCCAAGGTAAATCTAGATGGCACAGTACCAAAGATGATTTACATGGCATCACCTTTCCTCTGGCACTAACCAGAGATGAGAGTTTGTCCTTGGGAAACAATTTCATGGAAGAGCTCTATCAGACCAGAGAGCAATCTCTGCCAAGGGTTTAAGAAGGGTTGGTATTCTGTAAGGCAGATATATGGTCTTGGTAGTCATATGTAACTCTGAAATGGGTCAGCACTTAATCTCCTGTGTGATGAAAACACTGATTTGAATAAACAAAAAAAACCAAACAACAAATCCCAACACAGCTTAGGGGATATGGAGTTTCAAACCTGACACTAATCCAAGTGTTTTAGTTTACAAGTCCAAACCAAAACATCTCTGCCATGTCTGATGGTAGAAGTGTTTAAAGGTGACTGAAGTCACACACACCATTATCCATTAGTCTGGAGACTCCACAATGGGAATAATGAGGACTGCTCGTTCTTCTATGGAAACTTTCATCAATAGGTTAAAGACAAAAAAGGGGAAACTCCCATAAGGGAGAGTTATGAGAGAGAAGGGGACAGACAGACTTCTTAGCAGGGCTGGTGGTGAACAGGACAAGGGACAAAAGTTTTAAACTTAAAGAGGGTTTTTTTCAGATTGCATATAAGAAAGAAAATTTTTACAATAAGAATAATGCAAACACTGGCTAGCTGGCCCAGATGGTGAATTCCCCATCCCTAGGACAGACTTCTTAGCAGGGCTGGTGGTGACAGGACAAGGGACAAAGGTTTTAAACAGGGCTCTGAGCAACCTGGTCCAGATGTCCCTGCTCATTGCAAGGGGACTGGACTATCCAAGTTTTAAATGCTCCTTCCAAACCAAACCTTTGTATGATCTGAAAAGTGAGGGAGAGGAACCCAGGCAGAAGCTCAGGCTCCAGGCCATTCCCTCTGCATGTGTGCTAATGGTGCTGCTGCTGCATGGCTCTTGAGCAAATAGTCCACAGAGCTTGTCTGTGATGATGCCCAACTCGGTGTGTAGGAAAGTAGAGAGAAGATGAGGTGGTGAGAGAAGAGTAGGAGCTGCAGCTCCTCACAGACTTCTTGGTGCCAGATTTTTGTTTTTACATGCAACACTCATGGAAATTGGTTTATACTAGGAAATAGATGCATTTATGGGGCCTGAGTGGAGCTGCAGTGAGGAGCAGTTACAGGAGGAGCCCCAAAGGCATTGCCAGACTTTCCTGGGAGCATCCAGGCTTTCTTGGAAATAGAGGGAGTTCCTAATAATCCCGAAGTACAGGTTGGACACATGGCATGGGAGAGATTCTCCTCAGTACAGTGTAAACTTGCACCAGGGAGGGAGGTTGGGACTTAGGGATGTGAGATGGAGGTTTTGAAGTGCTGAAGAGGGCTAAAAAGCTGAGGTCAGAAGGCAACTTTTGCCTGGGAAAGTGGCTCACAACTGCTCCATCTCTGAGCTTTGGCTAGATGCCACAATCTAAGCCTAAATAATTTGTGATGGGATGACAAAAGCTCCTTTGGCTTTCATGTTACACTGCATCTTTTGAATTTTTTAAGGATTGAGTCCTAGCTGCTTTATATGTGGATGGTTTTACATTTAATGAGGTGCTGCTAATTTTCAGTTTAGTCTATTTATTCTTTCTTATGAAGAGCAGAAGCAGCTGCTAATTCCCCTTGAGAGTGCTCATGTAGAGTACCTGCACCCACCTACGTGTCCTCATAAATTGTTTCCTGAGCTAAAATGAGCTCTCAGTATTCATTTACTTGCTTTTGGCAGATTTAAGTGGGAATATAAATCTGCATCCGCTTTTTGATTCACAAATGCATTTTATTCCATAAAGAATTAATGTGGCCACATATGAAAACTGCACCTCTGTTTCTGCTAAGTTATAGTCTTTCCTTTCTGTCAAGTTCCTTCTCTCCCCTGCCCCCATTTGCCTGCTCCCATATTGCTAAATAACTGTAGTTTTAGTGTTGCCAGAACAGAATATTCACTAGCAATTCTCAATTCTGACATCCTAAAGCCCTAGAGTCATATTTCAGGCCTGGATGGCACTTAAAGGCCCATAATCTTTTGCTGAATGGGTTTTGCAATACTCAGGCTGAGGCAAATTATTCAGTTTAAGGACCTGAGCTGCTCCGGGAATTCAGGGCTCGAATGTGGCACACGCTGTTGTTTTTAATTATTTATTTATTTAGAAAATGTTTGAGCAGGAAAACCTGCAGGGATGGAACATTTCACATATCGTTAGTTCCTGGCACCACGGCCTTGGAAAAGAAAACACAGCCATTACACCATCGATCCTTGGCATTTGAGCTCCAGCACAGAGTGGGGAGCCCTGGAAAAGCCCAGGGAGAATGGGAGAGGGCTGGGGGCAGAGGAGGAGCTTTGGGGGGTCAGTCTCTTTCCAGTCAAGGAGAATGAGATTTAGTAACAAAAGATAAAATCCACAGATCGTCCCTGTAATGATGGTTTGATTTGTTTGATTGAAAGAGTTAGGACTGTTGGTGGCCTGGTGAATCCTGGCGTTTTTTCCTGGATAATTTAGGAAAGGCTCTTTCAGGGCCTTTGTCAGAAAAGCAGTACCGGGATGAATTCAAAAGCCCTTTCTGCACCAAAAGTGTTCATGATGAAGGCTCAAACTTCTATGTTCCCTGGAAATTTTTTCCAGGGTATTGCAAGGATAAATCTAATAATTTTATGCTATGGCTAATAAAAGATTCCCACTGGTGGTCCAGTAAGTTTAGGGATTACCCTTGTGAGCTGCTCTGTGATGTAACATAGTGCCTGAATACTTTTGGTATCCTTATTGCCTCAGAGATAACACAAAATAAATCTGACTATGGCAGGACAGAAGACTTCTTTAAGCCTTAGTTTACAGAGAGAAAAGGGAAGTATGTTTTGTATAATTAATACTATAAATAAGTTAAAATTTTAGCTCCTCAGTTCACAGAACTCTGTCTCTGCATGTATTTTTACACTGATGGAGGCAGTAATTATTTTATGACCTTATCCTCCCTCCCTGCAAAGTTCACAGAGCATTACCCCAGGGCTAATTTGTTGATTACTCGAGGGTTCTGCCCTCATTGCAACATGAGTAGTGGTTGTGGCATCAAGCTGTTTTGCAGCAGCCCAGAGTCTGGTGCAAATTTCAAACCTCTTTGGCATGAAAACTTAGTAGCTCAGTAATGCTATTCATTCCCATTACATACATCTATTTCATATATGTAGCTGTTTCTTCTGTTCGGGGATTTACCTAAAATTATGGGAGGAATCCTCCTTTGTAGGTTTATTGCCCCTTTGTAGCGCCCCATGGGTTCCCAGTGTTGCTCCTGGCGGGGATGGTGTCCCTCAGCCTCCTCAGGGACAGAGGATGGCACATGCTGCTGCTGCTGCTGTGTGCTGGCACTGCCAGGGCAGTTTAACTTCAGCAACCTGCAGCACCAGGCCTGCCAACAGTTTAAAGGCACAGCTCTCAGTGAACATGAAGTATTTAAACTCAGATGGTTTTCTACCCCCTGGTAAGAAAGAGTTGGCAGCTTTCACCTTGGAGCTCTGATAATTTTTTAAATTTTTTATTTTTTTCTCTTCTTTCTTTCCACCAAAGGTTGTGCAAGCTAAGTGAGCAGTGCCTGAGGTGCCTCCTTTGTGGAGCTGCTCAGTCACTTCTTGCCAGATGATAGGGCTTCTGTAAAGAGGAGCTTTATCACTTCTAAGTTGGTATTTTTTGGTGTAGTAAATCTCTATAAATAGCTTTTTGCTTGTCTGGAGCAGTTTAGATGGGATAACTGCAATTAAGACGCTGCTGTCAGAAGACTACTTTAAGTTGACTTTGCTTATTTCTTTTAAAGGTCTGTGGTTTTTTGCAATTCCTTTTGCCTCAGTTCTTATTGGAATTCAGTATTTAACAAAGGAGCTAATGGTACCAATGAGTATCAGCTGAGCTCATGTTTTGCATAAAGGTCCTACGTGGGTTTGAGCACGCAGCACTGCTGAGGCCTCAGCCAAAACCCACAACCTTCAAAACCACTGGGCTTGTGATTCAGGCCACCTGAGTGTGTCAGAGATTTTCCAGCCTCCCTCCATAGAGCCCTGGCTGGAAGGACAAACCCCTGCTCTGAACTGATCTCCATGAGCACTCCCAGCACCGAGCATCCTGTGCCCACCTGGGCTGCTCTCCTGTCACGGGCACCAGCTCTCTGCCCAGCACGCTCTGGGCACAGGGAAACAGCCAAATCCAGGCCAGGAACAGGCCAACACCTTAAAATAATCATACCATCCTTTACTGGAGCCCATTGGGCTGCAGGGATTTGAGAGAGTGCTCAAAGCTTGGCCCTGTTTAATTGGTGTCCATGCAGAGGCAGCAGTCTGGTTGTGACAGGCATGTTCTCAGGTTGTAGGAGTGAGGAGTTACTGAGGATCCTGGCTAACTGGAACCATGAATTTTATTGAGTTGGCTGTGTTAAAGCATAGCTTTTTGCCAAGCACTTCACTTTAGTCAGATGGAATTCTCTGTTGATACATTAGAGAATCTTACTGAGCTCCTGTGTACCTGGATTAAGCAGTGCTGGTGATACCAGTTAAGACACATAAGTGTGGGTTGTGTTTACATTAAAAAATTGTGAGTGTATTATTGGATATATTATTTTTGGCATTTCAGCATGGATCATTGCCTCCAGAAACATTTTGTAAGTTTTATATGTTTTTGCACTGTTAAACTGTATTATGTTTCCTGTATTTGCGTTGGCCTAAATCATTTGAATTTAGTTAAAACCCTGGAATTTGTTCAGCTTGCTGGTGGAAATTTATTTTTATTGTATATCCAGATACATGAAAACTGGATGTGGAAAATCAGCTGCTTGTTTGCTTGGTGTATCCCAGGAAGAACAGAGTGTTACAGGATTTTGTAATAGCTTAGTCCCAAATCCATGACTGTGCTCAAGGCAATAGTTACAAGTGTTCTAAGGAAGACTTTCTGCTTGACTTGGGCTTGAAGTTTCTGAGAACACCTAAAACATTTGTTACTTCGTGTGACAAAGTCTCAAGGCAGGGTGAATTCAGTGTTCATGGCTGTAAAGGCTCATTGGTGTGTTCTGGTGGGGTCTGTGACTGTAAATGAGCGCAGAAAGGAGTGAGGGCATTGCTGCTGTGGGTGTTTCAGGGGTCTGAGGGATGGACCTGCTGTGTGTTTCAGAGAAACATTCAACCTTTGCTGAAATTGACTGGGAGACTCCTGGATTTGGATTGGATCTGGAGTCTAGGCCCTCAGAGTGTTGAAGAGTCTTAGTGCCAGGTTTGGTAAAGGAAATGCTATTTAGGGGAAAAAAAAAGTGGAGAAAGATGTGGCTACCTAGTTATGCCAGAAATTATCTTAAGTGTCTTCTAAGCAAATTGTGATTATTTTGCTTCAGAGATTTTTTTTCAAGTAATTTCTTTTCTTGAAGAGGTAAACTGTCTTCCTTCATACTTTGAGAACATTTGTATTCAATGTGATGGTCTATTTGTGAAGGGTTACTTCATCCAGTTATGCACTACTCATTAGATGAACTGAATATAACATTTTCAAACTTCTTGTTTTCCAAGCAGTTGTGTCCAGGAGGGAATTCTCCTGCGTGTGGCTGAGATGTGTGTTTATTGTAGCTCTGTTTTCTCTGGCAGTTCTGAGAAGCCATTTCCTTCAGGTTTGATGCATCCTAGTTGCTTATATGAACTGTTTCCCAAGGTACAAGGCAGATTGATTAGTCAGAGAAAGATCTGACCACAGAGCAAAAAGTAATTTTCTTATCTTAGAAAGATGTCATTACTGTTCATTCCTAAAATATGTCAGCAGTACCAAAGGTACCTTTAGGAATGTTTGGAGATGGCCACAGCTGTTCTCAGAGGTCTAATGTGTCCGAACTGAGCCACTCTGTAAAACACCAGTGTGGTGATTTGGGGATTAGGAATGTAACAGATCACAGGGAAGGTCTGTGCAGCCAGTTCCAAAGTTTTTTTGCTTTAGATTGAGACTGACTATACATGTAAGATGTTTTACTTTCGTCACTTTCAGCAAACTAAAAATGTTATTAAAAGTAGCTTTATGCCCAACTCCTTGATTGATGCAGAATCTCCCTTTCTGTTGGGAAAAAAGAATTCTGCTGAATCTGTTCAAATTCATTGTTTAGTCCCTTGCATGTTCCTGACTTTTTTTGGTCTGATCACTTTTTCTACAGTGTCTCTGTTAATTCTCAGTGTAATAATTGACCAATGCTGATTTGTAGTATTTTATCAGCAGTTTAATTCCACATAAGTGTTTCATATCAGAGTTCAACAGAGTTGGCCCCATGTTGAAGTTGTCTTCTCCATTTTTTGAGCCAAGTAGGTAATATTTTGGGGGAAATGATGGGAAAAGGAAAATGCAGATTAGCATGAGACAAAACTCAGGTAGACTGTGATGTCTTGGCAAGTCAGAGAGATGTAAAGTGCTATTGAACCTGAACATCTGTTCCGTGGATCTTTTTCACTCTGTGATGTGGAGATTGTACACCTCAAGTTGATTGTTCTCTTTGGTAGAAGAATAATTAATTATATAAAAGGTAGTTTCCCTTTATTAAGTGAAAAATGAAAAATAAAACGGATCCAGACTACATTCTGCGGTACAGATTTCATCTGCTAAGGAGAAGGGTGGCCTTTGGTTTTGTTTTGGGTTTCTGGGGGTTTTTTTTGGATGGGCGGCTCACACCTGTTTATGTGTAATTTTTATTCCAAAGATCCCATAGAGATACTTTAGCACGGGCAGAATCTTTATTATTAAGTTTGCTTATCTGAGAGATTAAACAACAAATTATCACCAAAATACACCTGATGAGTGTTGGACTTGTAATTTCCTTAAACCCAGATACTCCTGATAGGGGACAGACTGTTTGAAGTGGGCAAAACAGGGGAAAAACCAAAGTGGGCAAGACAAGCTGCCACTTTGCTCATCTAAGACAAGGGAAAAACGAAGAGTTTTGCTAAATGGAAGATGTTACATACATGGCATGTTCTTGTGTGTTCTCTTGCTCCATAATAATCTCTAAGATGGGTATTAAAGATAAGTTATTGTTATTAAAGTCATGGCTGTAGGTGTGCCCCAGCTGGCGATGGGTTTATTAACCTTGTGTGCATGCTCACACAGGACTAGTGAGGATGAGCACGCAGAGAGTGTTTGCCATCACAGTTTTGAGGGCTGGCACATGAAGCACTTGTCCATCAAAATTAACTTCAGACATTTAGCAAGAGCTACCCTAACACAGAAATAGAACCTTTTAGACCCATCTCCAGGAATTTGAGTGTTTTAATAAATGCATGGCTGGGAATTATAGTGAGATAACAACAGCAAAGAATATTGAACATGAAAGGAATTTGAATAGTTAAGGTTTTGGAGTTTTTGTTGTTGTTTTTTCCCAAATATTGTTTATTCCAATTTCTGGTTTTGGTCTTCCCATTATGTGTCATTATGAGAATGAAAACGTTGAAACCATTTTTGCCTAAATTTTTCACTTTAAAATTTAAGCATGGCAGACATAAGTTGGCAGAGTCACTGGGAATGTGAAGAAGTCTTTATTTACAGAAGATGGTTATCTGCAATTATTCAGTTTATCATAAATAAGTTTTATTTTTGTAGTTTGTCTTGTTAATCTCATTTTTAATGACAGAGTCTCTGTGTCACCTAGAATATTCTGCATTATTAGGGACATTATATTAAACTCTCTAATAAAGTTGAAAATAGTAATTTTAAATACCTTATTGGAATTGAACTTAAAATGCATATCTGTGGGCTATGTATGAGAAGAAGAGAATGAGACATCAAAAAAAAAGCATGCAAATTACTTTAGGAGCTACATCTCCTTTCAATGAATAATAATTTAAATACAAGACCTTTTTAGGGGCTTTAGAAATGAGGCCGCTGGATCTGTTTTGATCTGGATTCTTTACAGTGAACAAAAGGGTTAACTGCCTGGAAGAAGGTGGGCATTGCTAAGCACATTTTGTCTATGTGATAAAGATCATATGAAAATTTACATGTTAATGGAACATTTAAGGGAAAAAAATTGCTCTTTGTCAATTGATTGTATAAATATTTTATTTAGTGTAATATTAGAGGAAGGCAAGCGTGAAGGCATTCAGTTTGAATAGTTTTTGAGAGGAAAATTAGGACATTATTGTTGAAGAAATAATATAAAATAGGGAGTTACAAGCACTTGATCTACACTGTAAAAACCTTTCATGCACTCTGGCAGAAAGAGCAGATTAAATCCATAATGAAATGGGTAACTTTAGGCCTGCATAAATTTCCAAGCAGTCTCAGTTTCCCAGGAATCTCTCTCTGCTAGATTAATGGCTAGCAGCCTGCCACATAATGAAGTGGTTTGCCTTGGCAATGTGCTCATGAATTTATTATGGTGTCCACAAGTGTGCTATATGGCCTAGACATCTTTATAAATCCTGGATTTAGAGCTGCAGCGATGAGCCATTTCGGTCCTAATGGTGAGGCTGATTTATCACCCTGGTCCTCCACTCCACTCTCCAGCCCCCTCCCTGACAGTTATAAAAGGAAAATACAGGTCATATCACTGATGGAAATGAAATGTGAAGGTAATTAGATAATGCCAAATGGATATGGGAAAAGGTGCACTGCTGAAATTTTAAATATGTTGGTAATTTTTTCCTTGGAGCAATTATATCAGGTTGATTTATTTTTACAGTTTATAATCACTTAACTACCTGTGGCTGATTTTAACCAGAGCTTGTGCCTTTGGAGACAAGAAGTAGAGCTTTTCAGTCCGTGATTGTTTATTGTAAATTCATTTATCTCAAAATACCTAATTTATTATGCAATTTACACAAGTCACAGCTCATTGCTGATGGGGAATAATGATTACCCATTTGGCTCCTTGTAAACTGTTCTCTGTGGCTTTATAAAATAATCAACAGTCAAAACCACAAGGATTTAAAGAATTCTCTATATTGAAACTAAACCCTTTTTTTTTCTCTGTAAAAGACACTAGAGAACAGTAGAATAAAAAACAAATTATCTAGAGATTTTTCAAATCCATGCACGAGTAGTCCAGAAATTACTGTATTGGATATTTCTAACTCATTTTTATTACAGAGGGATCAGGACTTTTAATGGCAATTTGAACATTTCCAAAAGAAATTGGAAAGTTTTTTAGCATCCAAGGTAGTGGAGCTCTGAAAACAAAAGCAGTGTGATGTAATAGTATGTTAAGGACCAAGAGAAATAGATCTGCCCTGGAATTTCCAGGGACCTAAAGGAGTTTAGGGGACAGCACTGGGATTGCATTGCAGCCCTGCTGTCCAAGGCACTGAGGCTGCAGTAAAACTCGAGCTACTGTAAACTGAAACTCCAGCAGGTTGTTCAGTGCTGAGGAGATGACTCTTGTGAACTGGCAATCAGATTTTTCTGACCTCCCCTGTAATGTGGG
Source organism: Geospiza fortis (assembly GCF_000277835.1). Classification (NCBI taxonomy): domain Eukaryota; kingdom Metazoa; phylum Chordata; class Aves; order Passeriformes; family Thraupidae; genus Geospiza; species Geospiza fortis. The sequence continues at coordinate 970,825 of NW_005054343.1, read as the reverse complement.
GGAGAGTGGGTGGCTGGCTGGGGATTGCAGAGTTTTGAAGTGTATTTTGACTGGGTAATAAAGTCTTTTTTTTTTTTTTTCTCCTTTAAGGAGGCAGGCAATTCTAGAAGCGATATCTTATCTTGCTTTTAAAAACATGCAAGTTGTTGTGTTAATTTTTGACTTGATATAAAACTCCCTCAAGCAGAATCCCAACATTTGCTGTTGGCTGGTTGTAGAACAGACCCAGAGAACTCTTCCTGCATGGTCCAGGCTTCCTCAGTCTCTTCTTAGGGATCCTAACTTGCTTTTAAATAGTAACAGGATGCCTGGTGACAGCTCATCAGCTGAAGGAATATTCTGATATTCCCAGGACTGGTAAGCACTTGAATCCCAAAGGCAGGGCAAAGGAGCCAGGCTGGTTGAGTGAGATCAAGTCCCAAGTTTTATTTTGGTGCTTGAAAATAATTTTGAAGCTCTGCCTTTGCAATTCTGGAGCAGAGCTCCTGTGAGAAGTATTGCACAGTACTTAGCAGTTGGGTACGCATTTTCAGTTGCTTCCCCCAAACAGCAGGTCTGCCCAGGCTGGGTTGTGTAACTCTTTTGGTGGGCATCAGGAGAGGTGTTTAAAGTCCCCGGGATTACCTGCAAGGCAGAAATGTGGCTTTGATGTTTTAATCTGAGAACACCTGAATTTAAAGGACATCATACCCAGAGACAGATGTGGATGCACTGTTTTCAGATTGGATACACCTGTCATCCTTTTGAAATTCAGTTGTTTCTACTCGAGTTTTCATTATAAAACTGATTGGTTTTAATGAGATTAATAACTTGTGTGATAAATGAGTATCTCTTGTTGCTGGGTCTTGTGATGGAGGAGGGCTTCTGAAAGGGGAGTTACAACACCTGATTTTCATTGAAAGATCTGTGAGAGTAGAGGGCAATACAGCTTCTTTGTGAGTGATTTATCTCAAATATTTCTTTTCTATAGATGGTACTTATTTATGATAATATTGTAGCATCTATTTATATTGAATTGCAGTTTAGTTTCCTGAAAATGCAGCAAAACTTTTCTGTTCTGGATTGTTTTTGTTGCCTCATAACTTTTCAGAAAACAAAACTGTAATTGCTTCTACAACTGAAGTTATTTTTGTCCCTGGGGGAGAGTGGAAATTTACTTTCAAATGTGTTTTTAGTAAAGGTGTCTAGATATAAAAGCTGAAAATATGAGAATATAATGGTTGCAATGGTCTGCAGCTATGGGGACTAGAGCCCTGGATTAAACTCTTGAAGTTTAGAAGTTTAAAATAGGAGTTTTCACTGTAGGATGAAAAACTTGAATATATAGAAATTCTTATCAAAATACCTTCCCCCTGCTCCTTTTAGAAAAAAGGAAAAGAAAAGAACAGTTCTGCAGGTTTTGTTGTGTAAATGAGTTACAAATTCTCAGCATCAAACATTCAAGACTGGGAGTAAAAATTCTGCACATTCCTGGAGAAAATTTGATAGTGATGCATATTTGATCAAATATTTGTTTTATAAGTTTCCAAATGTTTGCACATCCCTTTGAGCTGCCTGGGACTGGCAGTGTTCCATATGCTGCTCTAGGTAAGCCACCACAATTCTCTGCCTTTGCCCATAAATAAATTCTCACCTCTCTGGAACAGCCAGTCCTGACCCTTTTTGGTGCTGTTAGTTTTTATGTAGAATGTGTTGGTATCTGTTATGAGCAAGTCAAATAGTGGCCTCAATTCTGTGCCCTCTATTTATATCCCATGAGAATCTGCTGAGCCAGTTCTCTGCTCCTGTAGTTTATAGGCTGGATTATGGCAATATTGCTAAGAATGCATGATTTTGTCTTGCAAATACCTTATTGGTGTTTCATGGCAAGGTTTCCAAGCATAAAAATGTGTGTGGAGTCCAGTGGAGAGCAACTGAAGTAGCCTGATGGCTACTTATGTCTTCAGTAGGTGTTTTTTTGGGTTTGGGTTGTGCATGTGTGGCATTGTGTGGGGTTGGTTGGTTGGAATTTTTTTTTATGCCCCCTGTAAATTCTTCTGTTCTGGTGGTTTACAGCCCTATCAAGTCATTTTACTTGATGCTTCTCAAGTAACATATTGCATATTGGTTCTAAGGCAGCTAAATAACTCATGGAAGCACCTTAGTTTTTCAGGGACTTCTGTAATAAGAAGTCTAAAATTTCATTTATCTGAAATTTAAGATTTAAAAGATAAGTACTGTTCAGTTGACTAATCAAATAGTCATAAAAGCTCTTTTCTGAACTATAATTACATTTATTCAGTTCTGGGTTTGATTTATTTTTTATTTTAATTGTCAGCTCTGCTACACCATGATGCTAATAGAAATGTTATTGCAGCCAATATGGGCTAAAATGATGTCTGATGATTATTAATGAGAGCAATAAGAAGGTATCTTCATATAAAGTCAGCATTAAAGGAGTAATTCATTTTACCTGATATAATTGGATTGTAGCATTTAAATAGCCTGGGACTTCCTCTTAATTGTGATTAGTTGTAGCTTCTTTCTTTTAGTACCATATTTAACTCTTCCTCCACTACTGCTTCTGTTTCTTCTATGAAGTAATTAAACATGAATTGCTCAGTGCCTTTTAATAAATATATCCAAGGATTTAGTAGCTGTTAAATGGAATAGCTGCCTGTTAGAAGTAGTTATGCACAGTACCCATAGCTGGAGATGTGAAGCCATCACTTCACTATAATGTTTTATATGGCACATCATTATACAAATGCATCAATTGTTGCTTTGGTTGCAAGAATCACAGCAGGTGCCTTTGTCAGGAGCAATTGTAAAGCTGAATTTTATGAGAATCAAATGAAAGGAGGGTAATTATCATCTTTATTTTGCCAAGGGATAAGCAGAATCCACAAAGGCTTGTCTGGAGCCGTGGTTGCCAAATGAGCTGGTCTGAAATGCGCTGAGCCCCGAGACCCTGAGTTCTCCTCCACCATGAAGGGTTTGGGGTGTCTGCACAGTATGGCATGGGAGATGAACCTTCTGCAATACTGCCCTGGTTTGCTGGCTCAGAAAAATTAACTCTGTCTCTCTGCTTGCTGCTCAGTTTCTGGTGGATAAATGATTTGAGGATTCAGTGTGTTTTAAAAAAAATATTTTGCTACTGCAGACACCCAGAGAGTTGGCAGGGGTGGGGAAGCACATTTCTAGGGTTCCAAATCCACAGGTTTTAAGGATTTGAAACAAAACCTTGTGTCACACTTCTATTAATTTTACTAGGTTTTGAAGGGCTCTAATGACTTGGAATTTGAAAGGATGGTCACCTGGGAGCTGTGACATAAAACTTAGTCCATATTTATGACACTCTACTGTAAGAAATGAGCATCTATCAGGAGAATACTAACACTGATACATGGGAGGGCTCTCTGAGGATAAGTTAGTACTGTTTATCCCTTACTGAGAAATGCACATATTTCTTTCTTACAACTACCAGAGCACCTGGAGAGACTGAGTCTGGCTGCTGCTGGTAGCTCCCAGCTAATATACATTGATTTACTTTAGAGTGCATGAGGATAGATAAGAATCTGCTGATCAGTCTTCCATGTTCTCTGCTCTGCTACCTTAAGATAGCTGAGCATTTAGAGAGTATGTAATTCCTTTCTTCTGTGACCTCTGTGCTATTTTCCACGTTAAGAAGATGTAATTTGAAAACATTTGGGTGTATTTCCATATTACTTTGAATTATGTGCAGTATTTTGATGCATGAGGCAAATAAAATGATGAAGGCCTGATGTCGGCAGTGGATGGGGGGGTCACACAGCTGAGGGCTCTTTCCCCTGATATTTAAATGTAGCCTCCTTTTGGGGTGTCTTCCAGACCATGTTATTTTGCAGCCATGAAGTTTGGTGGTAGCTATTTTGTCTCCATGGCACAAAGGAGCTGGTTTCTCTAACATAAGAAATATAAATTCAGCTAGGTGTGAGGCTTCTCCAACTCCTTCTTGATGGCTTTGACAGATGTTCCTGATGGATGCATCAAATCTCTCCCATGGTCTGTGTTTATTACATCAGTTTCTGGTAAGAGTTAAGAGTGTGGAGTGTGAATCCAGCATGCACATGAGTGCTCACCCTCCCCCCTGTGCCTGGTTTTGCATTTTGATGAAAAATAATTAATGGACTTCAAAAATGCCCAGGATAAATAATGAATGAAATTAGGCTACCAGTAATCTATTCCAAAGGCTATAATGTGTTAACAGGAACTGCAGAGTTAACAAAATACTTGTTCTTTCAAGGCTGGCTTGAAAGGGTCATTTGTATTAATGACACTTTGGTATCCCATCCAGCATTTTGGATGGAGTACAAAAAGAGGGAAGGAATTGAGCTGATGGATATTTTGGTTTTCCAAAATTGATGAGGAGTATTAGAGCACCAAATGAGAGCTGGAATAGCTGTTCTGCCCAGCCTTGCCAAGACAGCCTAATTTTGGTGTGTAAATATCACTGTCTATGAGCCTTTCAAGAGTAAAAATGGATAGTCAAGTTGAAATGTATCCGATTCTGTGGTGGTTTGTTTGGGTTTTAGGTGGATAAATGTCCAGTAGAGATTGTTGAAATCAATGAATTTAGTTACACTTCTTTTAGAAGGTAAGAGTTGGGAAATATAAATAGAGAAATGTAGATGATTAAGGACAAATGTATAATTAGTCCACAGGAGAAAGGCCTTTTTTTAAAAGTTTTTCTCCTATGCCCTCTGTTTTTACATTCCATTTGGAGGATACTATGGCACTTAAGCCCTTGGATTTTGGTCCTCAGAGCACACTTTTGAAATTGGAGTCAGTATCTGCTCATCCTGGTATTTTCTGTTTTTCACTGTGATAAAACTCACATTTTGAAAAATGTTTCCCAGATTGGGATGTGGTTTCAGGCAGCTCGGGCAGATCTCTGTCCTTGGGAAGCCAACCAAACTTCTGCCACTGATTTAAAGGTAGGACAGCTCCAGCTCTACTCTAAGTCAATTAAGTTTACAAGCTTTTGCTGCCTCTGAAATCAAAACCTGTATTGTCTCAAATTAGGTACTTATTAAGGAGAAAAAAATTGTATGAAATGTTAGATGTAAGTGTTTCCTTCCAGGATACTTCTGGTATCTGTTCTGTGATTGGGCCCAGGAAAAAATTAATTTTTTGTTACCTAAAGAAACACAACTCTTTAAAAAAAAAAAATTTCCCCCCAGAGGTTTGTATTTAAAAAATATTATTATTCCACTTGTATTTCTTAACCAACTAAATAACAAGAACACTGTTTCTTCTCAAGCTGTTTTAAACACACAGCACAGAATTGTCTCTCTAACCCCTAATTTGAATATCAGAATCTCTCATTTTTCTTGTGCCCCATTTGCATATACTCTGCATAATAAATGTTAACATAGGTAGGACTTTACATCATCAAAGAAAACATGCTCCATGAAATATCACGTGTATAAAATATACATAATCTTTATCAGGATAGGACTGCATGTTTTCTCCCTTTCTGCCTTGCGTTTTGTCAAACATACATTGTATATTAATGTAATGCTTCAAAAAATAATAGATTGTTTCTGGTTCATTTAGCCGTGCGTGCGTTATCTCCTTTTACGAAGCGCATTTGCGTCTTTTAATCTGCTATTATCGTTTTCTTCAACTTTGCCCCCCTGTCTGTGTTATCCTGCCAGTAGGCGAGGGAGGTTTGTTTATCCTGCTGCAGTTCTGGGGTGTTTTCATCTTTAATTGTAGGTCAGGGAGCAGGGACCTCCCTGGCACTTTTGTTTTCGGCGCTATGTAAATGCGAGCGCGCCGGCTGCACTGGTGGGACCTCCTCTCCCTGCAGGGCTCCTCATGCAGCAGATGCATTGCCAATCCTCTTATTGTCCCGATATTGATCCCACCTCCCCATAATGAACTGGAACAACAACTCTATTATTCGCAGGTACCCGATTGGCTGAGGATAATATGAAATTAGCTGGCGTGCATCGGGCCTGTCAGTATCGATTTCCCTACCCAGATTACTTGTTACAAAAGAATAGAGCTGTCTGCACCGTAATTGAACAAGTTAACTCCTTGTCTCATAAAATGTAAGCCCATATTGATTGCCTACTGTAGTATGCAGAAGGAGGAAAGTTATAATGGTATTTAATCGCCATGGTGCTGAGAGGCCTTTTTTTTGTGAACCAAGTGACAGCTGCTGAGAAAAGGCTTGAGGCTTGCTTGCAAACAGAGAAAACAGCAGGATTTCTCTGAGTGATACATAATGAAGGGCTGCAGTGAATAGAGCTCAGTGCTGCTGTAGCCTGGCTGGTAGTGCTTCTGCCACTGCTAAATGCAGTAATCTTTATTTCAGTTGCTTTGTGAATGAATGGCAGGACACACTTGGGTGTGTGTTGGTTGGTTTCCTTGAGCTGTGGTGTCTTCAGATCTTATTTAGGTTTAGGAAGGCCCTCTTTTTGAGCATCAAGAAATAAATTGGAAATGGAGTTGTAAATGTTTTATGAGCATGGAGGGTCTGAGCTGCCCCGTCAGGCCAGCTCTGGTGGGTGTCTCCTGTTGGATGTGTCTGGCTCTGCTGTAGCACTGCTCGGTGTCTGCATTTGTAGCAGCAGCTCCCTGTGTGCAGTGACATTTCAAAAAGAACAAATTACACTGAGTCCAGCAAGTGTGTGTTACATTAACAGGCAACTCACTTAAAGAGCAGTTTGGGAGCACATGCTGGAAGCTCTGAGTGCAGGGAGGAAGGGGTGGGTGCTCCAGTGGCTCTTTGCTATGGTGCTGTGGTTGCTACGCTACGTGGGAGCTCTGGCCACAGAGTTTCAGAGAAACTCCTTGGAGAAAACTCCTTATTCATAGGGAATGACAAATTCTTGCACTTCAAGATTTTGCTGTACCATTGTTTGGTTTTTGTCTATCTTCAGCACTTTAGTTTCCTATTCAAATTCATCTCTCCATGTACTGATATCTTTCTCTTCCTCTATTTTTTCTTGTAGTTTCCATTCTCTTGAGTTCTTAATTGTTGCTTTCTTTCTTTCACCAGGGACAGAACAATAGGTAAATACCACACCTAAAGACATTATGATGGTTTGTTTGGTTTGTTTTCCTGGGATATTGTATTTATTCCTCCCTGATTTAATTCAATTTTTTTTCCTTTCCACTCCTCTTGTGGACCCCTAAGCATTGCTGGATTTAAATAGCTGTTACTTTTCCAATAAATTCAAGGGAAGCAGCAGTTTGTCTTCACCTGCTTTCTATTCCATCATGCTTTCCCATCAGCTAGATTGGTTAGATTTTTCAGAAGTGCCGCGTAAGTTCCTCTTCCCTCTACTCCAGAATTTATTAGGCAGTGTTTAACAGGGATACAAATGTGCAAATAAAGGCAGCAGATTTGCTAGGATTTATTGTATTTCACTTTTTCAGTAAGGGATATAAAATGAGATGATTCTCTTTTCTGGAAGAGCTGTGCAAAGCTACCAAAGTAGAAGAGGTCACAGAAAGGAGCAAAATCAAAGAACAAGGGATGCAAACTTGAGGGTGAAGGAGGAGTTGCTCCAAATCACAGAATTTGAGTGTGAATCATGGAATGGGATGCATTGATATTGATCACTTACAGGGACTTCCCATAGAGCCTTGAGGAAAAGAATCCAGGTAACAAAAAAAAAGGCTAGAAACAGAAAAAAACAGGACGGTGGGCAATCCATACCATTTCTTCAGAAAGCAAAGAATACCACCAGAGCTGATAAAGTAAAGGAAAAAGACTAATTTTTTGCCTGGATTAGGGTTTAACATCATGTGTGAACTTTGTCTTGCCTGCAGATTTTAGTGATTTTACTGAAAATTTGTACATCAAAACATTTAAAAAATTTATGCATTTATGTTTTCAAAATATTAAAGAAAAAGAATGTATACTCATTTAGAATGTTTTTGTATTCATCTTTGAATGTCATATTAGTATCTTTGCCTTGAAATTAAATTTTGAATGCGTAGCATAACCCAACCACATGGAGTCATCAAGGATGTGGTAGCGATTGCCGCTGGAGGTGGGGCCTTCCTGTACTCCATGGTCCACTGGGAGTAAAAAGCAAATTACTCCCTGGTTTTTGTACCCATGGAGCCACCCACACTGAAGGAGATTGGTATGGAAACTATTGCCAATATGCCATGGCTGTAACAGGCTGTGTGGTGCATGAGGTAATGGAAGTTAAATCAGCAGGGTGAGGGAGAAGGAAGAGCAGAAAGTGGAATGTGTTACTCTTCCACTCTGCACAACTGAAAGCAAACAGCTTCACCAAACAGAAGCTGTGTGCTCACTCAGGGTTTTATGAAAGCTTTGAGCTGGAGTGTGGGAGGAAGCGAATGCAGGGAGTTTCTGGTCTCTGCTGTGTGCCAGCCTTGTGTGCCATGGAGCAGAAGGCAGGTTTCTACTGCAGCTTTTAACTTGAGGTCTGGTTGAAAAATAAGATTGACAAGAAATTTCAAATAGGCTGCTGCTCCCAAGTGATTGAAACAAGGGCAATTTTCATTCCTTCCCATTCCTAGAATTTAGGAAAGAGTCAATCAAATGGCACCAAAGGTTCCCCAAAGCTCTTCCTGCTTCCATATTCAGCCTCCTGTTGTGGACAGTGAGAAGTGCTAATGACCACTTTGATAATTGCTTTGACCCTTTTATATCTCTCCCCCTAGAAAGCACTTTTGTTTTTTCTATTTCTCTGTTTTAATTTCTTTGGAGAAAATTGGTGAGTTGTGGGGAATATTGGTCTGGTGTAGTTAAAGTCAAAGTCTCATGTATGTTCAAGGTCCTTGAATGTTCTGCTGTGGCTGTGAAACCCATTCTGGGAAAACAGATGCATCTTTTCAGGGTCCTGGATGTTTGCATGGCAAGGTCTGCTGGGACACTGGGTGGTGAAACATCACTGTATCTAAGCTGTGTGAAAATGCAAATATGCAGGTTCTTTTCAGCTTATTTCTTGGAACCTGAGATTTCTTGTACTCTGCTACTATTCTATCTTCCCATTCTCTTCCATATGCCCCTCCTTGGGGAAAATGGATCTATTAGAGAGAGATGCAAGAAGCTCAGCAAGTCCTGCTTGTCGAATGTTCACTGTTGTTGTCTCCTGCCTGGATGGGTTGCATTCCTCTCCTTTGGTCTGGCTGGCACAGAGCTTGACTGCAGCTACTTGGTGCTCCTAGCCTGTAAATGAGATATAGCAAAAAATGTGGGGAGCAAAAAACTGAGGCTATGACATGTCCTTAGAGCAGCTTAATAAATAATGCATATAAAATATGGCAATCAAAGAGAAAAAGCTTAACATATTATTACAAGTATTTCTTTTGGCTGCAGACAAAATGCAGTGGCTGCTGTCTTTGCTTCTACTCTTTTTACAGATGTGCACCCCTGCTTCCTGAATTCCAGCCTTTGCACCAGAGTAATGGTGAGAGGCAGCTTTACAAATTGGGATTTTTTCATTCTTCTGTATTATTGTGAAGTGCAAATGTATATAGATGGCTATTGCTGTGTGTTTAGAAAAGACCTGAAGTGAGATGGTATTAAGATTGTATTTTACATTTTTGGATGTAAAATACCAAATAATTTGTTTCATATTACCCTGGGGTAATATATTATCTTTGTTTTCCCTCTTCCTGTCTATTTTATTGTGTTCCATGACAACTTTTACATGCTGACAATTCCGTCCTTAAATATTGGTCAACATAAGGTTTCTCTATAAAGTTTCCCAGTCTGCAAGAAGGTTTGGGAATTCTCCTGGCCCTATAATGCCTTCCTGGGTTTTACTGCCAGATGTGTTTTGGGATGTACCCTGAGGACAGGTCCTTAGCACAGGAGCTCTGGTGGAGGCAGGAGAGCTGCAGGGACATGCTCAGGCTCGTTATTCTGCATTCATATTTTTGTACCACGAGCACATTAGATCTGGTGGGCCTTAGGCAGGTTAACACAAGAGGAAACAGAGCCAGTGCAATGGGTTTTTTCAGCCCAGAGCTGATAAATTTTGCCTGCTTTTCTTCCTCTCATGGGAGCTGCCTATGCAAGGTGGAAGTTCACATTACTCAGTAGTTGTTTTGGCCCAAAAAGGAGACTAGACTATTTTCAGGCTGCTCTGAGGAAAAGTTGCTACTGTAAAATGAATTGAATTATTTTCTTTGGTATGATTTAGAGTAATTTTCTTCCCTAAGGAGCTGGATTCTATACTTTTGGTCCAAGCTGCTGCTGTCTCAAATCATGCCACCTAAATTGCTGGGTTTCATAGACTTAGTTTTTTATAGTTTTTACTCAGATATTTTGAATTTTAAGTCTTCAGCCAGTTATTTATTTTTTTTTCCCACAGCTTTTAATAATGATCATGGCCATGTAGTTAGTATTTTATTTCTCAATATCTTTGTTTTCTGTAAAGCACCCTTTTTATCTTGAAGTACAAGTATAGCCTCACTTTTTTTTACCTATTAAAACTGTGCTTGGAGTCTCCTGTTTTTGTGTGTAGGTATCTGTTTTGACTTTTGGAGTTCACAGAAAGCAATAAGGATAGAGAAAAGACAGTTTAGAAGGACACAGAAATATTTAATATACATTGAGAGTAATAACAAAGACAGTATCTGCCAGGCAAACAGCTTGTGTTTAAAAGAATCATTGTGCTGGAACCCCTCAAGGCAGCAGTTCACTTACACACTTCTTGTATCAGCTGCCTTTGCCTGCAGGAGCTCTGGAGTAGATATTTTCTGTTATCTGTGTGTGATGAGTGGCCAGGATAACAGAGCCCAGCTGGAATCTTTGGGTGCTGCAGCTTGGAATAACAGCAGAGCATCATCCCTCCCTGCAGATAATCTTGATATGCTGCTTGTGGGTTTACCCTGCTCTGCTGAAATCAATCAGAGTTCAACAGCTGACATGAGATAAAGATCCACCCTAATTAGGTTTGGGATGAAAATGATCCTTGAAATTAAGGTTGTTTTCCAAAACTGAACTGAGCTGGGAAGTATTTCATGAAACATTTAAAACCCCTGTCTTTCTAAAACACTCAGCATTTCTACGTTGTTACACAATTGTTACCTTCAGTCCACAACAGACTCTGCTATGTTGGGTCTGGATGTTGGGTAGAAAGTGTGAGGGATTATGGAGGACTCTTCTTGATACCCAGGTTACATTCCCATCAGTTAGATCATCTAAGCATTCTTTCTTTTGGGTGGTAAGTTTGGGCTTTTTTTGGGCTTTTTTTTTTTTTTTTATTTCTTACCCAGGTTTGTTTTCTTCACTTGCTACTAATGAAATATATAGCTTATAGTTCAACAGGATGGGAAGGTTTTTACCCTTCTAAAATTTGTTACTGGATACAAGAGAAAGTGGAAATCCCTGAAGTTTGCTATGATGACTTCTGGGATTTTTTTCTGTTCTAGGTTGTAAAAGAATGAGTGTTTGGGGAAAAATTAAGAAAAAAAAATGTGATGGGCCTGCAGTAATCTTATTTTAAGGACAGGCTCCCTTAATAATCACCCAAAAAGCTCTGGGTTCATTCAAAGTAGGAACTGATGTCAGTGAGAAACATCCATTCACATCCTGCCATCAGAATTGGAAAATGAAGGGGCAAGAAGGTGGGCACAAATGTCTGTAATATTGCTTCTTACTCTCCTCAGTTTCCTTAGGAAGCCTAGAAGTTTCTGCTTTAAAAGCCTGGAAATGTGATTTAGAAATGACTTTTTGAATGGATGTTGTATATCTGTGCCCCTCAGTTGCTTGTACACGCCCGCACCTTGGCATCCCCAAAGCACCTAGCGCAGGATGTTCTGTGTTTTTAATTGTGCTCTGAACACGGCCTGGCCTTGCACACCCTGACAATCTTAGCTTTTGGCAATTGGTATCTGTGTATGTCTTACTCTCACAGCAGGATTTTTATGCTCTCCCAGCTCTGATTGTATGCAAGGGGCTTTCCTGCCTCTGTGACAAGCCAAGGCAAGCTCCTTATTTACTCTGCCTATTGTGAATGCTCAGATCTATGTGCAATTGTATATCAAATAACCTTGCCCCTAAGCAGATGAGTATTTATTTCAGTCAGTTACCCCTTATAATTACTATATTGAACCTAGTTGTCTATAAAATGGATGGTTTGCTCATACAGTTTACCAAAATAGTTCATTAGGGGTTAAACAAAATGAAATCCCATTTGCAAAGAGTATAATAAATTGTTTCATCTGTGAATTTAGCTGTTCTCCCTAATGCAGACATGGATGTTACAGTGGTTCTCCCTTGATAGGGTTATGGGTTAATGAAATGCTTTTTCTGTTGCTTATTTTCCTCTCTTCTGTGCTGAGTGATAAGTAGCTAACCAACGAAGCTTGTAATTACAATCTTACAGAAACCGGGCCGATCTGTATATAAATCTCACCATCCAATTACAAGATGTAATAATTTTGCACTCAAGCTGGTAATGAGGTCTAATACTTGTGCATGTGATAATCCCCTCTGGATGCCGGCTTGATCAGATGTTGGCTTTGTAATTAGACGGGCAGAAAATCATTATTTCATGTTCAGGAAAAAATTAGGTTGGTGGGAAGTTAATTTTCTCTCCGCTCTCTGAAGCGTAGACAAGAATTTAATGATTTAATCATGATTGTTAGCTCTTTTGCAATCAATTTGTAATGATTGTGTAGCAACTCTTTTCAAGGGAAGCTGCATCAGGGAGGAGTATGCAAACAACTGTCGAGGAGGGTTGATTATAAATAGTATCACATGTCCCAGAGCCCACTAAAATCTTCTTAACGGTGGCGTACCCATTCACACGTTGCATCTGGGCAGTCTTGAGGGAGGAGACCTGGGACAGGTTGGCTTTGCCACGTCTGTGGGAACCCCCAGGTCTTTTGTCAGCTCCTGAGTGCTGGTGGAAAGCAGAATGTGTGGACTGTGCTGCTAAAGCTGTGATGGGCAGTGGTCTGCGTTAGCCACTGCTGGGCATTGTCTTCTCTACACACCTTTTTTAAATTATATTGCAAAAGTTTCTGTAAAGTGTGACTAGGGAGAAATATTTTAGTTGCTTGATCTGAACTATATAACAAATGGAAAAATGTTATTTTAGCTCTAGTTGTGAAGGAAGAACTTGTATTTGGTCCTTCATAAGTCTCAGAAGAGATATTATTGGCTGCCACAATCAAATCTGTCTTGTGTATTTGAGCATAGCTGATTTATCAGCTTAATAAAAATAATTTTCTTTTCTTTTGGGAGAAAATTCAAACACTACATGTTGCTCCATAAGCAGAGTGAAGAATTTCTAATGAATGGGATACTGACAAAAATACCAAGCAAACCCAACCAGCAAAATATTTCAATAATTCCAAAACTGTTCAGGAATTGGGGTGGAAAGCAACCCCAGAAAACTTTATCAGGAGGAGGAGGGGTGGAGGGGCAAAGCAGCAGCGGGTACCACACCAAATGCTGAGAGAATCTCCTGCAAGGAGAGCCATGCAATAAATCAGTTTGCTGTGTCTGGCTCAGTGGGCTGGGAAGGGTGACACCTCCAACCTCTCATTTTCCTAGGACTTGGTGTTCTGACAGCTGCCTTCTGTTCCACGGGCAGGCACCAGCAAAGAGCCCTGAGGAGGGCATCTTCCGCACATCACTGCTGATGTGCAGCTGAGGCACCTCTTTGTAGAGCAGCACTCTGCTCCAGCAGCTCCTAGGTGGAGGGAGACAATTTACTGTTAAGCTTGGAGCCCCATGCCTTTCTCTATTTTGATGTAATTATATTGTATTGTTATGTTAACTCTAAATATTAGCTCTATGCCCATGCTGTTCTATTTAAATTAGTTCTGTTTGTATTCTGCAATGTTTTTGAAGCACAGTTTTCCTCCTCCATACTGCTTGCACATTAGGCTGATTTGTCAGCAGTATAGCTTTTCCTTTTCAACAGGATCCAGGAGCTGGGCTTAGGCTTTTACAGAATTACAGTCCAGTCAGGTCTAACATCAGTTCCATTGGTCATTGTTACAGGGCTGGCTCAGGTTGGGTTTGGTTCAACCACATTTGCAAATTAGCTTTACAATGTACATATGCAGCCTTAGAAAAGGGGTGTACCAGCAACAGCACTGTTTGCATCAGGTTTATGAGTTTGATTTTTATTTTTTTCCTTTTAAGTGCTCATTCCAGACATGTGTTTGTTTTCAAGCTGCACTAAATTTGTTATTTCTGAGAAGGGGAGGAAAAATGTGGTATTTACTTAGATTTGAACCATGTTTCTCAGTTGTGGATTTTGTACCACATTAACTTTGTCAGCTGTGAGGGGCTTTAGTTCAGATGTGTGGCAATATGTTGGTTAGGGACAAGCTGTGTGCTCAGGGAGAATCCCCCTTTTAATTGCACAGTACATTCTTTTTTCCCAACCAAAATCTTCTATAGCTAGCATCAAATTTTATTTTTCTATCTTTCAGCCTTGTGAAGAGAAGACTCAGAATAATAGTCAAATAATGCTTAATTCCCTGATGTGGATACTTGATGTGCTTTTTGTCATATTCCTTTTGGGACTGAATCCTTTTCAGTTGAAATTATTATTATTTCGGCTAAGGGTCAGAGAGGCTAAACAGCTGTTGGTGATCTAATTACAGGGGTTTGCAGAGAATCATTTCAAGTTTGTCTCACCAGTTCAGACCCTTTCTAATTGCCATTGCTGCTCAACTAAGCTGATACTGAAGTAAACCTTTGCAGGGGTCTGTGGGTGATTTCCACATGCATGTCTCCTGGCTAATCCTGATCCAGCCAGCCCTACAAAATCTGTGCACATTCTTGGAAGCTTTGACTTCTGAAAAATGAGGGAAGGACAGAAGTATTTGCCACAACAAGCAAAATGCAGTTGCATATAAACAATGCCTTCTGTTATATGAGTTAGCTCCTGTGCTATGAAATGCAATTACAGCAAGGAAACCAAAGTGCTGTCATCAAAGACTTTGTACCAACTGTTTAGTTTTGTTAGCTGAACCTTGCAAACCTTGATGGTGTCTTGTGTGTTTTTGAAAACATGGATTTTCTTTGAAAATAAATAATTGCATGGAAAATTATATTTATTATAAGATCTGAGCAATGCCATGTAGATAAAGTCTCTCTATTTTTCTTTTCCTCTTAGCACTTGCATTGTTTTGTTTGTGAGCTTGATGTATAGGGAAGAGAGAGATCAGGGAAGGAGAGGGAAGGCAGATAGTGCTTCCCTCATAAAATATACAAGGAGCTGTGCCTACAGAAGTGTCTCTGTGAATCTGTTTATGGCTCTTTGTGACTGACTGGCTAAATTACAGTTTCATTGTTCTAAATCCCTGAGGACTTTTCCAGAGATGTTGTAACTAAAGCTGTGCATGTTGTGAAGCTCTTCCTACCTGTCACAATCAGCTGCAGATACAACTAATTTACCTATTTTAGTTAATCTCTCAAGGAGCAATGTAATTACTTTTAAAAATCAGGGTTGTCATTGGGGAAATGATGTAATTTCTGCCAGGCATGTACACAGTGGTTTAAAGCAGCTCCTGGTTCCAGCAGCACTGGCATGGCCTTTGAACTGTTTTGTGTTTAGAAAGCAGATGCCAGAAAAAAAGAAGTGTTGAAAAAAGTTTCCCCTCTTTAATCTGTTCTCCAGAGTACCTGGAGACAGTGATCCTACAGGACAGCTCCGTGGTTTTGTTCCTCTTCCAGAGAAACCCCTCTGCACCCTCACAGCAGCACAAGGAGTTGGGGACTATGGGAATGCCCCCAGAAACTGTGGTCTGCTAGAATGGCTGGCAGCCTGTGTTGGGACTGTTTTATCAGTCATTTGGGGTCTCATTCTTTCTATCAAAGCTCTGGGAACCCTGATAATGATATAGGGGAAACACTCTGAGGTATGTTAAAATTATATAAAGGATTTTGAGGTTCAGCTGATTTTCAAAGAGCATTAGGTCTTTACTGTGTCCTGACTGTGAATGTGCAATTGTACAGACATGTCTCATCTGAGGAAATAAAACTTGCCTACACTGCAAAAGTGCTGTCTCATATTTCTCAAGTTGGACACTTATGGAAAATAAATTCTTAGAACAGATTTTTCAGAGCAGAAAAACCAAATTCTGTCACATCTCTTGCCTCGTGACTGTACAAGTCTCCCACATCTATTGCTTCTCTGTGC
This sequence comes from Geospiza fortis, assembly GCF_000277835.1. Taxonomy (NCBI): domain Eukaryota; kingdom Metazoa; phylum Chordata; class Aves; order Passeriformes; family Thraupidae; genus Geospiza; species Geospiza fortis. The sequence continues at coordinate 954,695 of NW_005054343.1, read as the reverse complement.
CAGTGGGACCTTGCAGCACATCTGCAGCTCCAGAACCCTCACAGCACACACTGCTGACTGGTTTGTAGTCCAGCAGAAAGTTCCTGGGTGGAACAACCTCCTGGAGGGTCTCCTGTCCCATCTCGGTGCCTTCCCCACTGTTCAAACAACAGGAGAGAGATAATTTTGTTTTGCCTTTGTTTTGCCAGCCATGGAAAGATGACCTCATGGTTACTTTGATTTTGTGTCATTTAGGACTATTTATAGATAAAACTGTGATAAATCTTCAGTGCCATTACTGCTGTATTATAACTGATGTCTCTCACTGAGACATCCTGGGAATGTAAGGAAATGCTATGGGCCTTGTGCACTGCAGTATCAGCATTTGTTTGATGAATTTTTCAAGCATTGTTTGGTTTCAGGCACAATGGTGAGGGGGTTTAGGTCTTTAAGATTCAGAATATCAACAATTGGCTTTAACAGACAGTAGAAATTCACTAATTCATACTAATGACTGTAAGAGATTTGCTTTATGATAACACTTCATAATGTGCAAGTAGATGACAGTAGTATATTTTCTGAAAATAATGAACTCTTAGTAATGTGAGACTGTTTTACTACTTGCTGCTATTAAATCTTTGCAGAGAAGTAGGGAGAGGTCTATTTTTTGCAGAAAATCATAAAGTTAGATGGCGAAATGTAGTTTATTAGGCAGTGTAAGAAAAACTGTCCTTCCCCATCTACCTCAGAGTTCTCCATTAGTGCTTTTCCCCTCCCACAGCAGTCTCTTCTTCTGGAGATGTGACAGGGAGCTGGGAACTCTGCCACAAACCAAGGTTTTCTTTTTTAGAAATCTTCACTGAGTAACTTGCTTGATGGCTTATTTTCCTACAAAGAAAATGGAATTTTAAATGGGTGCAAATGCCTCTCTCTTGAGAAGGTGAGGCCTGAAACAGCAGGTGCTCCAAGACTACAGGAGTAATGTGGGGCTTGCAAAGTGCTGCTTCATGTTGGGCAGAGAAGTCCTTGCCATGCCCTGGGCAGACAGGAATGTTCCCTTCCTGGGAAACACCTTTGCTGGAAGGTCAGCTGGAGTGGAGAGAAACGCTGCTGCTGTCCCTGAGCTGCTCCATCCTCCATCCCTTGCAACATGGGATTGATCTACATTGTAGAGCAGGACCATCCTTAGAGCCTGCCCAACACCAAAACACTTCATTCTCACCAGCAGAACAAGCAGTGGCAGGACAGAGAGCTGCAAGCACGACCTTGGTCTGTGCCAGCTGAGGTTTTGTCCCTGCAGGGGCCTGGCAGAGCCAGCACTGGTGCCTGTGGTACGCTGTGCCAGCCCCTGCCACAAAGGCATTGCTGGAATTGCAGGCTAGCAGTGAAAACTGGGAGGGCAGAAAATTGTCTTTGGCCACAGGGATGTTGCAGCTGAAAATATTTTAAATATTTTCTTTAATTTATGAGATTATTCCTACACAAAGCTATTTTCTGGTGGACTGCTGCAATGCTGTGGTACTAATCATGGACTGGCGTTTTTTCCTTTCTCCATAGTTGTGCTATCAGGTTTTTGCAATAGGACCCAGTAGCTCTGTGGTCATCTCTTCAAAATTGACTGTACCCTCCATTTTCTTCCCCACATCTTTGAAGATTTTTGGCATCCCTTGTTCATAGGCTGCAAGTTCGGGTCAAGCTTTTGAGTCTCCTAATCACTCAGTTCTGGCATGGTCCTGTTGCCACTAAAGCCTTTTTTCATGCCTATTTAATGCCTCAGAAGTGCTTTCAAGTGGTCTTTGATAAATCATAGTAAGTGTTATTCCAGTCACTCAATAGCAGTACCTGCTGGAGTCTTTTTTAGCTCCCAAGGCAGCTGTTCCCTCTTGCCTTATTTTACCAGTGACAGTAATTCATTCCACTTGAGCTGACTAGCTTATTTCACATTTATTTGCACATTATGAGCAGTGTCATTCTACTTACCCTTCAGACAGTAAATGGTTTGAAAAATGCAACTGTAACAAATATTAGGTATGGGGAGGGGAACAGGAAAATGTAACCTTTACAATGGGGCTCCAAATAAAAACATAATGAATAAATAATATTTTAAAATTATCTCAATCATCAAGTGTATGCAAAAATCAAAGGTGCTGCATAAACTGGCATTATTCCTTTGAGAATACATTTCTCTTTCCCACCATCTAGTTTAGCTTCCCTAGAGTGGAGTTAAATAAAATATTACCCATCAGGTCAGGAAAATAATTAGTCCTGCATTATTGCCTCCTTGCCAAGCAATCAAACTTGACCCATATAGATTATGTACGTTTGCACCCTGCACATCTGGGAAACAGGATGTGTACAAACAGATGAATTTGGGCTCCATGGTTGCATACCAGCAGCTCTCCTACTGCTCTCTACAGAAAAAGCAAGCTGCAAAATTATCAGAGCAAAAGCAAGTAATTTTTGGTTTGGTGTCCTGAAGTAATTTGTTTCAAGTAATCTTTTGTTGGCTATGACAAGTAGTTATAAAAATGTCATAGCTTAATATGATGGCAAGTTTTCCCCTTGTACATGATAAATTACAGAAGTACAAATAATCATGCTGCTCTCAACAATTTAGTAAAGGGCTTTTTGCTTTTGTAATGAAGATAGACAACAGAACATCAGACAGGAAGGAAATAAGATCTTCCAGAGACTGGAACATCCTTGGTGTGAAATTAGGATGGTCTTGTGCAGTTCTTATGAGGATGAAATTTTTTTTAAGGTCTCAAAGGAAAAGCAAAGATTTTAAATTTTCATTCATTTCAGATAAATTTCTAGCACTCACAGAAAAACACTTCCAAATCCAGCTAAGAATTCCCTCATTTTTATTGACTGGGTTTCATGCTGTGATGACACCAGTGATGATGTGCTGTATATTGGCTGGCAGAGCCCAGCCTACCTCATGGCTTCCAAATATTGCAGTGATAGTAGCAAATAGGAGACTTTCAGAAGTGGGACTAAAAGAGGGAATGGTGCAGGGTCAGGGTGCACTCTCCTCAGCGCTGAGCTCAGGATGCTGAACCATTCCAAGGAAAAGAGTGACCTGGGTGCTGGGCACTGATGGCTGCTGCTCTAGCAGGGCTTTGCAGCTGGGGGAATCCCTGGCTGGGCCACAGCTGAAGGAGGGAGGGCAGGTGATCTACAGTGTGGTTAAACTGTGACCTCAGCCTCAAAAAATCAGGGGTTTATTTCTGCTGAATCTTAGAAAATGGTGCACAGTTACTTGGTTGTTTGTTTTTTGGTTTGGTTTTTTTTTGGTTTTTTTGTGTTTTTTTTTTTTTTTTTTTTTAATAGAAGGAAAAAGGAAAAAAAAAGGAGAAGAAAGAACAAGACCAAGGAATGTTTTTTGAGCAGTGAGTCCCCAAGGGTAAAAACAACTTTCACACTACATGTCACCCAACCCTGGGCAGCTGAGTGAAGGCAACTGGTCTTTTACAAAAGGGCTGTGTTCTGTGTAATCTCACAGGACTTTAACCACATCTGGTGTTTCTAGATGCTGCTGAAATATTGGAAAATTATAGCACAGCACTTCCATCTGCAGTAACTGAGTGACAGAAATCATGGCTGAGATCCTGCATTCAAGCTGTGCAACATGCAGCTGTCTGGAAAAGCAGGAGAGTTTACTATAACCTACACTCAGTGCAGTCATCATCTTTCCATCTCCATGTTAAATGTTTTGTCTATCAAATGTGAGCAAGGGTGAGAATCCTAAGCATTTCTGGCCTCTTTTGGCAGAACTGACCATTAATTTTACAGCAGTGTTGTTGTAAATTCATCTTTCTTGGGAGAAAGAGCCCTGTCTAAGAGAAAATATTGAGAGTTTGAAGACAGAAATTAGAAATATCCCTTACCAAAGTCCATACATAACAGAAACCCAGAGCTTTGTCTCCAACAAGTACAGCCAAAACAGAAAACACTGCTTGCAGCTTCCTGTTCATAAAGATGACGATATTCATGATAATAATAACAATAAGGCAGTTGCTGCTGAGAAAGTTGGGAAGACAGCTGATCTTTGAAATTTTCATTACTGATGGACAGGGTGATGGTGATAAGCCTAGCAATGCCTGCTTTGAGAACTTTGCTGCTTGCTAGTTATATTGGTATCCTGCTGATTCAGATCCTGAAGTCACAGCTGAAATGCTGTTTTCTGCTTAGACCCTCCAAAAGTCTACCTTCTATCCTGCATGATTTTGTGAATTATCTTGTCTCTGTTTCCTTGCTCTTCACTGTGTGGCTATATCCTTCATTTGCTTTGTTCTTCATTGCTATTAATTGTTTTTAGTTTCTAGTTTTCAATATGATTGGCATCTTCAACTGAGAGTTCACATTATGTTGTTGCCCTTGAAACTATAGCAATAACCTTTCAGTTAGCAGATTTTGGGAATCTTTGTGGTCATATAGTAATTAAACAGGGCTGTAGCTTTGAATGGTGTAGGATTTGTGGACTGTGCATTTTCTGTCCTGTGCTTTTAAAAAGAAACATAATTCTGTATTAATTGGAGACATGCTTTGGAAACACGTCTCCAGTGAAAATTTGCAATGCTTTGCCTTGTTCATGCCTAGCACAGGACCTCTGCCATGGCTCAGCACAGAACAGAAGTGCAGCAAACAGGCTGTTCCCAGCTCACCTGCCAGCCAACAAAGCTGGCTGCCCTTCCCAGTTTTGCTGCAAATCTCTTGCTTGGCTTTGGAATTCTTCTCTGTGGGGGTGCTGAGGCCCTGGCACAGGCTGATCAGAAAAGCTGTGGAAGCTCCTTCCCTGGAATTGTTCAAGGCCAGGCTGGATGGGGCTCTGAGCAGCCTGGTTTAGTGGAAGGACCATGGCAGGAGGTTGAAATGAGATGATCTTTAGGGTGCCTTTCATCCCCAGCCATTCCATGATTCTCCACTTTTTGCACGGTGAGGGAAGATTTGCTTTTGTACATCCTTAGAATGCAAGGTTGTGAAGGCACATGATTTTAAAACTGCAATGTCCCTGTTTGCAGCAGGAACAAGGAAGGAGGAGAAGATATTGGATGTAATTATATGTCCAAGAGTTTAATTCTTAAACACTAGACAAATGGGTAGGGATTTAGCAAAGGGACAGAGTTTGGTTGGCTCAAATCAAACAGGCACTGTTGAAATGCCTGTATCTAGGGACCAGCAGCAATGTGAACATGGAGTGTCTCTGCTCATTTTTTGAGAGTGACAGCAGTGAAATGCAGAGGGTAGTGATTGCAGACTCCAGTCTGTTTCCTTGTGTGGCTCCAAGTCTGAGTTTGTCAAAGCTTTGTTTGCTCCAGGTTCTTCTGTCAGACAAACGTCGTCCTTTGTGTCAGTCTCTGATGTGGTGATCATTCTTACACACATGTTCTGGTGTCATCTGCATGTTGGGGTGTGTATGCTAATGTCAGCATGGTCTCCAAAAGCTGATGTAACCAAAAGGATACACATTGGAGCAGCACATTTTTGTCCAGCCTCAAGAGAGGCCTGACTTTACTCTCACAAATCCTTCGCTGTAGCACGCAAACTTCTTGGCTGGCACTGAGTGAGCTGTGTTTTGGAGCATATGCACAAATGTACACACAAATGTACATTTTGGCTGTTTCCCATGTGGTTTAATTTTTTCACAGCTCTGTAAAATTTCATGTGCAAATTCTGTTTTCATAACTTTTATTGTATCTTAAAAGTAGAGTTTTGAATAATTGTTAAGAAAATTTTATCCCAGCCCCCTTTATGACAAAATCTTTGGTTGATAATGACAGCACAGGGAGCTGTTACATCTCTTGGTTTTAAAAGTAACTTTAGAAACTTTTTCTACTAATGGTTTATATTTTAAAAGCAGAGGGAATGACTGCTGTCTCCCTTTTTTGTTTTTCTTTCCTCTGATTTCCCTTTTCTATCTCTGAACTGTTTATTCTCATGCCGAGATTATGGTAGCTGTTACAAACCCTGTGAGTCTACTACAGCTCTGAGGTAGCTCCTAATCCCAGTGCTCTTTTCCTCTTCTCTCATCTCACATCTCCTGTGCAGTTTGTATTCCATTTGTTAATTCTAATTTGATTGACTGTGGGCATCTTTTGGACTCCATAATTGCCAAAATGCCAGTGTTTCCCTATGTAACATAGTACTCTGTCTGTGTCATGAGCCACTAGCTCAGATGTTATAATCATCTAGATTTACTCTTCCTCTTTGTCTGAGCTTTGTTTTACCCCTAATGCAGTTCAGCCCTGTTGGTCTCTTGTTTCTCTGAAGCTCAGAGTCAACAGGCTGAGATAGTGGCTCAACCCATAGGAAAAAGAGTGACAAACACAAAAAATAATTAACTTCTTGTTTGCTGTTTCCAAATGTAATACCACACTTCAAACAAGCCATTGCTGTTCTGTAGATCACAAAGATTGAGTGCAGATTAAATTGTTGTCTTATTTATCTGTGGTAGGCCTTTGTATGAGCCAAGCTCCAAGCGTGGACAAGAAAAAGACCTCGCTGTAAGTGCTGTACATAGTAAAGACAGACAAGTAGAGGGACATAGGAGAACAGGAAAACAAGGAGAGGGACAGGCAAATTTTCAGTATGTTAATGCAATGAGCAGGGTAACATTGCTTTTGCAAAGGATTTAAAATATGGATGGAATGAGAACCTGCCCAGTGCATTCAGCTGAGTCACATCCACGGCCATAGCTCTGGTTCTGTGCGATGTGATTCCGGGCAAGAAGTGATGGGGGGAGAAACTGATAAATGAGTAGACAAGTGGGTCTTGAACAGAGGTGGATTAAATCCTCTGTGGAAAATGCATTTGTGTGGTAGAGAAGAGATTCATGAGGATGAGGGTGCTGTCTCTCATCAGTGTCCCTCATAGATACAGTAATGCTTCTCTGCTTTTCCTTCTCTGTTTTTTTTTTTTAATACATCCTTACTCTTCATCTACCACTGCATCTACCACTACTTTTCTTTCGTACAAACTCTGTTCCCGACACATCTTCATTTTTCAAGGTATTGTTGCTATGAAACAATATTTTATCATAAAATAAGTAAAGGAAAACAGAATTAGCAACAAACATGTTTACTACTGCAATGTACAACATCCCAAATGCAAATTTCCATTTTATGTAAAACCAGAGGAGCAAAGAAAATGGTGTGAAGGGGTCACTGTAGGAATCTAGATTTTTCCAACACTGATGTGTTGGGATTTTTGAAATTCCAAAGCCTAATTAAAGTGTTTTGAAGAAATATGGTAATGTTTTCTCTACATACATATGAAGGTAATAAAATATGTGTCTCCTATTCTAGTACAGTGTATTTTCCTATTATATCCCTTTTGCAGACCTTAACAGAAATTTTAGAATTCAACAAAGATGGGGTTTCTTTTCTCAAATTAATATTAGATTTTTGTGATTTCTATTGACTATAATTAAGTAATGAAAAATGCAGGGGAATGTCATGCCTGGTTTATTTTAAAATTTCCTTTTTCTTTCTCCTTTTTTGTTTTCCAATCCAACTGCTTATATGGCCCTTTGTAATTTCATTATCACAGTGGTTCAAAGACAATGGTAAAAGATGACAAAGAGTGAAAGGAACGTTCAAAATCCAAGTCCATGAATAAGTTTTCTTGGGAGCATCACAAAGGCTCTATTGTGCTTCATGTAGCAGAGACAGAAAGGATACATGCTCACCCTGTACCAGAAAATGCTGCAGGCTTTTCTGCAGGTCACTTGCTGGTGCAATAAGAGCTCTGAAAATATCCATGGCTACAAAACCCTTACTTGTAAGATGCTACTGCATTTTTTCCACTCATAATTCGAATAATTGCCCTAGGTAATGTTTGCATATTGGTGTGGCCAAGCAGCACACCAATATCTGTGTCTTGCAAAGTGCTCCTGGCCAGGAGGAAGAGCTCCTGCTGGGCTGCTTGTGGGCTGTGGCAGCAGGTGCTGGAAGCTCTGCTTGGGCTGTGTGCTGGATTTTCAAGGTCAATACAAATATTGGGCTGTAGCAGGGGGAGCAGGAAACCACCAGCCTCATTTTTGCTTGTGGCTTCATCTCAGTTCAAAACCCTCCTGATGCATTATCTGAGTGAGTTTTTGGGTAAAAATATATTAATGCTCTCTTATTCAGTGCTGTTCTATTACCTATTCATCAAAAATATTGCTTTTGTGCATTTTTCATTATAAGATTCAACATTACCAATGTTAATAAAGAGAGAACTCCTTTTCTTTTCTTAGAAATAGAATATGTAAAGACATTGCCTCTTTGATGTTTCTAAGCCAATACAATATGTATTTGAATGAGGATAAAAGTCATTCTTTTAACAGAAGATCATCCAAGTCATTTCTGATGAAACTCAAGAGAAGCTTTTTTTTTTTTTTAAGAGATGCTTAGAAATTAAGATTAAAAAAGGGGGGAACACCACTTTAGAAGTAACAGCTAGTGGGAATAGTGGGGATAAGTCACATATTTGATGGTATTTAGTGTAGGCCTATGGTGACATGAGCCTCTTTTATTGTGATGAACTGTTCAGCAGCAGATGCCTTTCCTTCAAAGGGAGGAGGCCTTGCTGTCACAGGCAGGTATTTCACGTGATGCTGTTCTGAACTGTGAATATGCAGCAGGCCAGATTTTGGGTGTCTCTCCCAGAATTTCCCATGCTGCTAGAGACTCCCATGTCACTGGCTACTTCTCTCATGTGGGATTTTTTACTGTAAATTTTCCACTGAGAATTAAACCATACACAACTCGTTGTTCAAGAGCTGCTATAAATTTGGAGCTAATAAATTTTATGAGGCCTGTGAAGCTTTGGGACTAGGAAGCTTCTTGAATGCTGTCCCAGCTCCTCACTGCTGTCTGGCCAACCCTTCCCCTGTGCACGGGCACAGGACAGTGTTGTATCTCCCATTTATGAGTTCTCAGCTCTGAGCTGGCTGCAGTGATGCACTCAGGGAGTGTAAGGGGACCACACACTTCCTTAATTTACTGTCTCTGAAAATCTGTCTGAAATCTGATCATTTGGCCAAAACAGAAGAATGTACCACAGAGTAATTAGCAGAAAAGTTTTCCCAGAGCACAATAGCCATATTGAACAGGAGAGGCAGCTCACACAGAATTATTGTTGTTGCACCAGTATTTGTTCCTGTAAATGGAAACCTTCCCGTGGACAAGGGCAGTGTCCTGACTCCTTCCCTTGCTCTGCGCTGTTTAAGTAGCTGGATCTCTGCTGTGCAAAGCAGGCTTCCTAGGAGCACTGCAACACAATCTGGGTTTGACTTTTAGATGGATTTATATTTTGGGCTGCAGCAGGAGATTTTGAGCTTCTACTCACTGTCAGGGTGCCTGGGGAGACAGCTCTGGGGGTTTCAGCACAGTGAAACTGATTTTGCAGGGCTGATGCCTTGGTTTGTTGCTGTTTGGTTTATTTTTTTTTTTCTGAAGTTTAAAATGAACTTATGAAAATGGATGTATTGTTGTCAGGAGAGCAAAGGTTTCTTTTCTCTCAGTACAGAGACGTTTTCTGATGTGAACTAGACATCAGTGGCCAGACATAATATCCCCAGCTCACAGCAAGAAGGATGTGTTTCCTTGGCTCACAAGCCTGTGCTGTGCTGCCTGAACAGGCTGAGGCAGCCTCCCCAAGGCTGTGGTGTTTGCAGCCAGCTGACTTTACAGCTTTCTGAGTAGCATGCAGCCTTCTCAGTGTATTATTTTAAAGTCTGACTTCTAACAAACTGGAAGCCACTTTAAGAAGGTTCTATGTCTACAGAATTCTTACAACCTGTAAAGTGCTATGGCCACTCTGTACCAATGGCTGAGACAGGTGCTCTTGGGCTCATTTGGTGTGTTTGCTGCAGAAGTTTCTGGGTGAAGCTGAAGGGGTAGGTTTAAAACCGAATCAAAACAATCCCTGATTTGCTCTGTGGTTTGCTTTTTTTTTTTTTTTTTTTTTTTTTTTAATTTATTGGTTTTGAAAAAAAAAAACAACAAAACAAAACTTAAAATGTATTTCAGAGGTGCAGAGAAACAAAACCCCAACCAGAAACCTCCTGTGAGAGGCAGGTGATACATGGGCATAGTGGGGAAATGTCATTCTCCTGCTACCTCCTGCTCACACAGACCAGCAGAAAGGCTGGCAAAGCAACCCAGTAACTGAATGATGCTACTGCAGTTTCTAAGCCTTTTAGACTGACTGTGCAATATTAGATACTGTGCATTTTTAAAGTACTTAATGGCCCTACTCTCATGGAAACAACCAAAACCATTTCATTGTCTATAGACATAAAACCATAAACACTGGATTCAAAAAACTGTAGAAGAAAGATGGGAAATAGATCTCTTTCACTTTTAAAACAACCCCTTGAATTTACACAATGCCAGACAAGCAGTTACCATTTGGAGAGGTTAAGATGCAAAACTTGATTGTTCTGAATATTTATTAGAAAATGTATTGCTACAGCTCATGAGAAACAACCTACTATTCTGCATCTTGCATAAATCAAACATGCCTGCCATTTGCTAAATTATTACATTATAAACCATGTTGTAATTACAAAACTTTAGTTGTTCCATTTATAATATCCATGGTTTATTGTACTATTGGTTGGACTTGAAAGCTGAGGCTTAGAATTTATGAAGTCCACTAAAATATTATATTCCTCTTCCTTTTCTCCTGATGATCAAATGACTAAATCAATTGCTGGGGCAATGCCAATGGTATTAGGATCAATAAGATTGTGAAATTTATTGTACGTTTTTGTTGCTGTATAAAATTAGATTGCAGAGTTTATGAATGTTTATTCTTCTGAGCTCTGGATTTCTGCTTTCTCTGAAACATACATTACAGTAGTTTGGTCTTTGCTTGTTACATAAACATTTCACCTGCAATGAAATGAACTTTAAATATATCCTCTTCAAAAAATTAATAAGTTTGCATTCTTAATAAGTTTAATCCAAATTAATTTTCATAGCTATTTAGTGGTTTTGGCCATGAATTGACTCCACAGAATGCTTACTTAGATGTCTTGCTGAATTTGGAAATTTCCATTCCAAGCTAATGGAACCTTTCTTGATAGTTTTTCTTGACTTGTGCAGGGTCTTTTGTATCAGAGAATCTCCTGCCCTTCTCAGGCTGGCTGCTTCAGATGGTTTAGACAATGAGTACTGAGACTTATTTTCACAATTGTTTCAGCCAGCTCTCTTGAGCTGTGAAAGAGAGGCATTTAAATTGCCTCCTGAGCTTTCCCTGAAGAGACTAAAACTGAATTTTCTTTGGGTATAATCCCACCGCAGAGCTGGTGGCTGTTGGTGTGAGCCTGCCTGTGGTGAGTTCTGGCAGGTAAAAATCTTTCAGTTGTTAGCAAAAGAATGGGGTTTAACTTCTTACTGAGCTCTAGAAAGGATGGGCAATGGCCATGGCACGTGCTGTGTGTACACACCCGTGGTTTCTCTGGAGATTTCCTCGGTGCTCTTAGGCAAACATCCCTGCCATGATCCCAGCTACCAACATCACATTGGAAGTAATGTTTCTTCTCCCTTAAAACTGAGCTAATATTCCTGCCAAATATGTTTCAGGACTGCTTAAGAATTGCAAGTCTCTCTGATACTTCAATAATTTAGAGCAGTTAAGGTTTGTAGAGTCTTGTCTCTTTTGTGGAGTTAAAAACTTTGTCCTCTTGTGGTGTTTACCTGAAACCAAGTGCGTCTGTTTTCATTTTGGTTAAAATATAATTAAGTCATGGAGGAGGGGAGCTATATTAAAATTTTTTGCTTTGTGTGAAAATCTTTCCATGAAGCTCTAAAATTCTTATTCTATATAACATTTTTAGCTGCTTGGAGTGTTTTTGCAGTTAACATGCTCAGTTATCATTACGTAAATATAAGTTGGATGGAGAAAAATATGCTACTGCTACTTGCTGTGACAGTAACATAAAGGGACAACATTGAGATTATTTTTTTCTACTTGGTCTTTCTTGAATGCGATATTTTTATTTTTAAAATGGCATTGAAAACTCTGTCTGAAATATTTATAAAGCACAGATATTGCATAAGGGAAGAACTAAAAAAAGGAGTTCCTGGTAGTTAGTTCTTAAAGTAGGGGATGTAATTCTCCATTTATCTTTCAAAAATTAAGCTTTTCAGAGGTGATATCTATTAAATCCAACTAGAGCTTCACATTGCTGAAATGTGAATCTTTAGTTGAAAGTATTAGCTTTGCCATTTGTATAGAGGCAGCAAGCTACCCAGTAACAGGTAAGAACTTGAGTGACAAGGGCATTTGTCTGGAATGGGGGAAACATGGAACTAAAACACCAGCTTCTTACATCCCAGAAGAGCCCTTAGCTTACTTGGTAATAGATTATGAAATTTTACTGTGTTTCTTTTTCCCTTTTTACCTGAACCTCCCCAAACAAACTCAAAAGAAAAAAAGATGAGAGATTGAAACACCTGTGTATTTCTTGCTGAAAAAACACAACTCACTGTTAATCCTTGCCAAGTTAGAAAAATGGTTTTGGTTATTTTTGTGAATTTATTTGTATACAGGCAACTTAAAAAAAATACTGCCATCGTTCAGATGTCTAAATCCTGTTTTAAAAAATTGTCTTTTGAGACTCCTGGTTGAACTGGGAGTACAGAAAAAATTGAAATGTTGTGGTAAAATATAAGCTAGCGCTGGAAATCAACTTGCACACCAGTGTCTGTTCCAGGTCCTCTGGGAGCTAATTCATGGTGCATCTTGGATGCTATTTAGGTCAGATTCTTCCTAAAAATGGGTTATTCTGTAAGTTACTTCAAATTCCTGCAGTCTGGGCACCTTGGGGCTTGCAGGTCATCTTGTTGTATTTATTGAGTGCAACTCCATCTTGGAAGTCAATCAATGGTATCTCCTCAGCAGGTATTGACTGGGGAGGTGGACCATGAAAACCTGTCATATCCTGCAGCAGAGTCCTGAGCTAATTGGAGTGTAGTCGTGCTATTCCTTTATCCATAGTTACAGGATGCTGGACTGTATGGCTCAAACGTCATTGTAACAGAAAACCAAAGTATTACATGATAAAGATTAGTTTATTGATGGAGCTCAGGCTTGTGCAGAGCTGTGGGGATAGCTCTGCCATGATGTACCAGTAACTATTCTACAATGTAATAATTTAAAACCATTAGCAGCATGTTGTTGTCGTCTTTCATTTTAATTGTCTTATGTCTTCTGCTGTATGTTTTTTAGCACTGGCACATATGCCAGACTTTAAAGAGTCTATTGTGGAATGTTTGTCACAAACAACCAGGACTAAAAGGCTTGAGGGCATGAAATAAACATGCATTTGCATTAAAAAATAATTGCTGAAGGGTTTTACTTTGTGTTTTTGTTTTTGTCTTGGACGAAAAGATGAACTCTTTCTGCATTTGACTGTGCAGAAACATCCAGACATGAGTCTTCAGAAGTGCAGCAGGACTGCTGAGAGGCTGGGGCAAAAGCAGAAACACCCTGTCCCTCCCTGGTGCTGGCCCACCCACCTCTCCTGCTCCATTGGTTTTAACACTCCCTCCAGACTGGAAAGGCAAACGTGTTAGACCAGGAATCCTTTCTTCAGCTGCCTGACATATGGTACCACATAATCTCTGTTTCATTTTGACAGTGCCAAAACCCAACAGCCTCGCACAGCAGCCTTGAAATGTAATAGGATGAGCACACAATGCCACAACAAAGCTGCTGTGTTGGGTGTGTAAATCTGTCCATCAGTTAGCAAATTCCTCTTAATGCTTGTTTTCAAGAAGTTGTTGTTCTGATCATCAATTGGTTTGCTGGATGGGGTTTGTGTGATTTGGTTTTTCTACTTCTTCAAGAGGCAGACCCTTGGTTTTGGCTGTCATGGTGCTGTACATGCAGGATTTCTATTTCCAGCCTCCCACTGCTGTTTTGCTGACCTCTTTCTCGCTCCGCAGGGAAGCACAAGTTAACACAAAGATTGCAGTAAATTTGTTCTATGGTAAACTTACATCAAGAGAAGAAGCAGGAAGGCACTTCCACAAACCAGTGATGACTGCATTTCACTACAGCGTGGCTCATATATCACTGGAAATGACAAAGTGGTTTGAAATGCATGAGAACATCAAAGGCCCCTTGTTTATTCAAGGTCACAGACAGATGGAATCTGGTGTATGGCAAGCCTGTATGAAAGTTATGGTCTTTTGGAAATGGGAATGGATGAAACCAAAATTGGAACAAGATGTAGCCATAAAGGCAGTACATGGCACGATAAAAGACTATTAGCTCAGAACATTTAAAATAAACTGGTTTTATCCCAGTTGTGAAGGGTGATATTGGGAAGTGTTTCATTGGTTTTTTCTTCCTCAGAGATGACTAATTTCACTTTTGGTGACTAGAAAGCTTTTCTCTTTTGGTTTGGTGGTTATTTGTCTTATTTTGCAACCTTTAAAGAAAGAGTCACCTTTAAGATCATGCAGCTTCAACACTGCCATTCCTCTTCTAAGTTGGCACTCTGATTATGTAAATAAGATTATTGGGAAATCGCTATTTCTGACAATCCCACTCTTGAATATTTTTTCAACATTGTCCTTATAAGGAAACTGAAGAAATGCCTCAGATGTTTTAAATGAAAAATAGTATATTCAGTTTAGCATTTTATCCCCACAGAAATATTCCAGTGGCCTTTTTTTAGCTTGCCTTTTCTCCTCCTAAACTCAACAATTAAAAATAAAAGTTAGTTTGATTTGTTTTGTGGAACATGCAGACATAAACTCCATTTTCTGCCTCACCTTTTATTTCCAAAAGAAAAACGCAGCCAGATTTTCAGAATAATTTTAGTCATCTCTTTGTGGTTGAGCAGCTTAATGGTTTGGCTTAGATTTACTCCAGCACAAGTGTCAATAATTATGAAGATTTGTTTTCCCAACATTTACCAGTGTCCTGCTATGGGGAAAACTTTGCTGCAGTCAGTTAATTGTTCATCATAATTCATGCTTTTCTCCTCTTTTTTTCCCTTCTTTTTGAAGATGGATTTAAGTTTTAGTTTCAGATTCTCAAGTGTGCTTTAACAGTGCCCTACCCACAGAGGAGAAGGAGAAAAGGAGAGAGGAGGATCTACTAAAATTGACCTGCATGTCTTCACATCCAAAGCCAAAAACATGATTAGCATATGCAAAAATAACATTACACACAGGAAATAATTTCCTGACCAATTTACAAAGCAAATCTAGAAAACTAGCACCAACTCTCTTATTTTCTATAGACACAAATCATGGATCTTGACTTAAATATTTCCAGATAGGTTTATAGCTACTGAGTCATGCTCAAAGTTATTCATCCAACAATCTCTCTTCCTATTTCAGGCTGTGAGTATATTGTCTTTATAAGTGTTTCCTGATTTGAGCTTTTCTATATTTAGATGATACTTCCCATAAACTTGTCAGGCCCCTAATTAATGCGCTGGACTCTAGGCATGTCAAACAAATAAAATGATTTTTTGGACATGGTTAATAAATTCACATTTAAAAACTTCTGAACTCAAAGTCATTTTGATAAATACAAAGTTTGGACATGATTTGCTGGCACACTGCTTTGGGAAAGAGACATTCTTAAAACAAATGTTACTGGATTATAAAACTGAGACTTGAGTTTTTTTAATGAGGCTTGAAAAATATCAGAGAAATAGTCTTTATAGTAATTGTTTTGCAGTCTCTGTCTCTTCCTCTCTATCCTGCTAGCAGGAAAGGAAATGAGAGAGACAAGGAACAGTTTAAAATAAAGTGCACATTTTGCTCTAGCTCTCCTGTTGAGATTAGTGGAAAGTACAGGAACAGTAAAATTTGACTGGAGATTTATTTGCCTTGAGATTTCTAGTCATCTTTTGAGAATAGGACTTGCCTGAATTAATCAACTGGTGCAACTTACTTCTATGTGGAAATCTGCTCCCTTCAGCTGAATTTCACTTTAGCTATAGAGTTCAGAAAGTGAGAATTTTTATTCTTGGAGTTCTTCGCTGTTTCTTTGGAAGAACATTGCCATGTTCTTCTAAAGAGAGAGAGTTTGGGGAAAGGAACAGAGCCTAAGACATGCTCTGGTTCATGTAGAATTTTTGTAGTCTTTGAATGATGCCTTTACACTTTCCCCACTGCAGGCAGAACAGCCTTGTCACTGGAACACTCGGGACTTTGTGATTTCTGAGTTACTTGCAAACATTCTTACCCTCCAAAATCTGTCCTAGTCTCCTCCACTTATAACTTGTTTCTGTGGGTTATGATTCAAGTATCTTACCAAGCCTTCTCCCAGAAGTGTCATGCAATTCCTTGACTCTAGAGTGCTGGTACTTCGGCTAGAGTTTGTTAAACAATGAAGGGTTTAAATTTAGAGTAGAAGAAAATAGAATATTTCAGTTGGAAGGGACCTATAAGAATCATCTAGTCCAACTGCCTGAGCAATTCAGGGCTGACTAAAAGTTAAGGCATGTTGCTAAGGACATATTTCCAAAAGCCTCTTAAACATGGACAGACTTGGAGCATCAGCCTGCTCTCTAGGAGTCCTGTTCCAGCACATAGGTTGCATGTTCTGCTGGTGTGACTTACTCCAAAACAGGAGTGACTTATGGAAAGAAAGCAAGAAGCTAGTGGCCTACCTCAGTGCCACTGCTCCTGGAGTCTTTTAATCCATTTTATCTGCACACTTGGTTTTCACACATTACAGAAAAAACAGTTACAGAGATTCTAGCTCATTAAAAGAATTGTAATGTAGAGTTTGGGAAGTCTAAATGCCTTTAATGAGATGGCAAGGTGATAAAATGGATCCAGTAATTATTTGGCAGCATAGTTATTTTAACTTTGACTGATTCAAAGTGAAGAGTGAAGTGTAACTCAAGTGTTGATATCTTTGTTAGCTCTATGTGGTAAATTAATGTTAATAGAAGAGTGCCAGCATAATATCTGTTATTCTCTTAGGTCCTACCTAAATCTGTAAAATACCACTTAATCATGGCTAATCACTGGGAAAATCTTGATACTTTACAGAGGGTGAATTTCATCCTTATACAATAGATCTTCTTGGATCTAGCATATCTTTTAAGCTTTGTTTTCATATTACGGGAAACCATCTTGTCTCTTTCAAGAAATGCAGTTATTTTTTTTCCAAGTTCAGCTGCTTTCTGCTTCTTATATTCCATGGCTACTGAGTAATTCATTTCCTAAATGTTTACAGAGAACAGCTATGGAAAAGGGGATCATGACTTTTTAGAATACCTGTTTTAAGAAGATGGCTCAATAGTGCTGTGTAATCCAGTGCAACTTCTCTCTTGTGGCCAGAGCCCCTGGCAGAGTTGAATCAGTTTTAGTTCATCAGAGCAAAATAATTTTTTCTGATGTATTTGACTATATTAATTCCAAATATTTTCTCAATAAGATGTAGCATATTTTAATTGAAACATCCAGATGATGTTTAATTGAAACATCCATATTTTATTTTCACTTGCCTTTAGTGTTGTTTTAGAACAGTCTAAATTATTAGGCTCTTCTTTTAATTTATGGCTGGTATTTAACCATATTGTGAATATGTAGAAGTGATATAATTTTATTACTAAGATACTGGAAAATTCATCTTGTCTGCAGTCCTACATTCTTTAAATTAAACATACCAAACGTAAAAAAAGGGGTTTGAAATAGACATTAATTTTCTCAGAAGTAGATTCTAATATCTAGGCTTTGCAAATGATACAGCCCATATATACGTTGTGATTTTTATATCCTGAAGTATCTTATTTTCCATTTTGCATAGCAAATTTAGAAAGGGAAAATACCAGCTAGATAGATTGTTTTCTCTAATGTTTTAAGTCAGTGTAAAAATTAATCTTTTCAAGTTTTGGTGGTTTTGTTGTATTTCATGTGTTTGGCTCAGGAAGGATTCTTCACACAGGATAGAGCTGATTTTTAGAGTGAGTTTTTTTCCCCCTTTTGTATTTATTCTGCATCTGAAGGAAATTCTCCGTCTGGTGGAAGGAAATTTATATATCCACAGCTACATCTCTGCCTACCTTGAGCCAATTATAACAATATGGCTCTTGTGCAATTTTGCAATTGTATTCAAATGGTAACAGGCAGTGATCTGAAAAATAGAAGTATACATATGGTATACATGTGTATTTCTGTGGATGCCTATGCAGAATATAACATACAAGCAAGTTCAGCTGGGGACCTGTGCATCCATGCTTTGCTGCATTCATACACCAGCAGAATTATTTTCTGATATTGTGGTGTCTTTCAGATGTGAAGAAATGCTTCAGATATAAAATCTCAATGCAGATAAGCTGTGTAACTTACAAATAGCTGTGGTGTTCCTGTTTCTTCCAATTACTTTTATATCATTAGTATCCAGTAATAAATAATAGGTGTGTTTGCTCACAGCCCTGTTCCATCAATCTGAGATCCAGAATTAAAGCTAGGTTTCTGACAAGAATTTTATTTAATAATTTAGAAAAAAAATTGTTTAGAACTCTGAGCTAGACTAGAATCCAAATCACTCTTTTTGATAGAGAAAGACTTGACAGACTTTGCAGAATTAAGGTGAGTGGGAAATAATAAAATCTGTTCCTGTTTCAAGCAGCAAAGAATTATAGCTCTGAAATGGATTTCTTGCATAAGATAATTATATCCTAATCACAGCTGTGTTTTTCAAAGTTGTGCCAATTTTACAACATTCATCTTTAAACACCTGGACCTGTGTGTGGTGATAGTGTTTCTGTGTTGTATTTTACATATTTGATGAATGCTGTAAGAGTGTCTCTCTGTATTTTTATATATCATTTACGCCAGCTGAATTTAACGCTCAAAAGCTGATTAGCAGCCTAAAGGCACAGGGTTGCCTGTACTCATCCAAATTACTTTCTATTGAAGTGTTCCATAGATGTCAATGGATTTACATCAGGCTCCATATGCAATATATATTTACATCTACAGAGGAGAAGGAAACATTAATGAAGCTTTCTGAGGTCTATCAACTCAGCAGTTCTATATCACAAGGATTATATTTCAGTGTGCTGCAGTGTCAGGGTTTATGTTATGAATTTGGAAAAACAGTTGCAATTATTAGTATACAAAAGGTTTATGCTGTGCTCTTGTCCATGTATTCTGTTTGAGCATCCAGGAAGATGTAACACTCCAAGGGAAGGTAAAAAGAGGTCCTGTTTAAATCCTTCTAAATACCAACTCAGCTTAAGTGAAGAGTGTGGAATGAGGCCCACTGAAATAGCACTTGAAAAACCCCAGCAGTATATATTGCTTTCCTTCTACTTCTAGTTTGATGTTAAACATATTTAGGAAGAAATAAAAATGTTTTAATGCTGAAACATTAAAGTGCTTTTAAATACCAGAA
Source organism: Geospiza fortis (assembly GCF_000277835.1). Taxonomy (NCBI): domain Eukaryota; kingdom Metazoa; phylum Chordata; class Aves; order Passeriformes; family Thraupidae; genus Geospiza; species Geospiza fortis. The sequence continues at coordinate 935,342 of NW_005054343.1, read as the reverse complement.
CCTAGATCACATTTCTTTCCAGACTCTTGGTGCTGAAGTTTCCACTTCATCTGGATATTTTCTCATTGGCTTTCTTTGTTGATCATCTCTGTTGTTTCTGTTTGGCAATATTCGTTAACACAGCCACTTTTCCCTTCTATAGAACATATTAAGCTTCCATAGTTTCAGAAAGGAAATTGGGGTGGAGGTGGTAAAACTGATTTAAGGAACATCCTAAAGGAAGTATAGTGCAGAGATGGAATAAAATCACTCTATTTCACTCTGACCTTGCTATTGCAGCTACAAAAGCTCCATCTATATGTGACACATGTGCTGGAAATTATTTAAAGGATGTAAGTCACCAGCTTAATGGATGAAAGTGGGTGAAGGAGGGCTGTCCATGTAGTTCCTTGTCCAAGTCAGGGCAACAGTGCACAGCTTGCGCATGGATAGAGTCAGAGCTCCTTTGTCTCCCAGTGCTTCTCAGATAAAATATATAATAGGGAAACTCATGCAGTTGTTGACCTTTAAATGTATATTGTAGTCTTTCATTTCATGGTTTTAAATAGCTATTTTCTTATTATAATTTAATAAATGTTATGCCTACAAACCTGGAAAAATTGGCTTGTTCCATCAATTTCAAAGGAACACAAAGTACACTCTGTACTGTGTTGTAAAAGTTTTATTAAACTTGATACCATTTAAAATAGTCTTTGAGAATTGCTGACACAATGATTCCAGGTTCTTCTTGGCTTACATATAGCCTGAGAAGTGCTTGCAAGGAGCAGCTGATTTGCTGAACTGGTAATTGCTGCTGTAGCCACACCAGTCTCTGGACATAATGTCTTTTTAGGTCTCGGTGCATTAGACTCAAATGAAGGGTAAAGATCATCTCAGGGAACAGTTTGCCTGGGGGTGGGATTTCAAGTGAGTAGATAAGAGCATTTAAACTGTTCTCTGCTGGTGAATGACGGGTATATTTTGTGGGGAAGCCTGGAGTGGTGCTGGGATGAATGCATTGAAATAAAAGGCAAGTCAGGCTCAGAGCTGTCAGCCAAACCCATCTGTAAAGTGAGATGGATGGACCTTTGGATATCTTCTTGTATTAATGTGTATTGTAGGAAAGAAATGCCTATAAGACTGTGGAGGAGTAGATGCTCATCTAATGATCTGATTTCAGTTTTCAACATTGGGGTTGCAAATAACAGTCCTTACATGGCTAGGAAAGGCTAGTTTTCAGGAATAGGCATCATGCTCTGATAAATATTCATGTCAAAATCAAAGAAATTTGGAATTTACTGGAGTTGAGACAGTGACTGGCCTAAAATATTTCTTCTTTCCTATGACTCCCCTTCCTTGCTGTGTCCCTTTCTGGTGCTGCAGGAGCCCTGCTGATGCCTGTAAGGGTTAACATGACTGATTTAAGAATTTAAATGCAGGTATTTTTTCAGGTATGTTAGGCTTCAATGACTTCTGTTAGTTCTGAGAAGGTATAAGAAGGGAGTAAAATGCTGTAAGCTCCTTCCTTCGAATTTATCCAGTGGTAAATCAGGGCTACAGAATATCCCTTTTGGACTAAAGGGACATCTAAATGAAAAGTTTTTCACAAAGCTTCTATACTGATCTCTATGGGTAAAGGTACCTGCAGTGGTGGGGGGAAAAGATCCTCACTATTACTTTGTGTAACTTGAACAGCTATTAATTTTTATGGCATTTTTTATCAGCCTCTCCTAAACAAGGAATAAAACCTTTTACTATTTGCCACAATATAGATATTTTATCTAAAGAGGACTGTGATGAAAGAAAAGGAGACACAGACATTCATTGCTGAGGAATTTCTGAAGGATGGAAATTCCATCATAGCTGCGTTTGACCACTTCTCTTTTAAGAAAATTGTTTTAAAAGCCTGGTTATAATCAGTGGTTAGGCAATATGAAATAAAAATATGCATTAGAAAACCATGCTTATGATTGGCATCAATTTGAAACCATCATTTTACCTTGGACCTGTGGGACCTTTGGCTCATAATGGGAATGCTTGAGATTTTGGGTGTCCTGCATTCCATCCAAGCCAAGCAGCATAATTCAGTGATTGATTGAATTTTTGGGGTATAAGGGAAGGGGGAAGATGGCTTTTAACTATAGCCCTGCTGTACAAATCTATGTGTGGTGATACAACACCCAAGAGCACTTTAAAAGAACCCCTGAATTAATAAAGCTGCATGTGGTGAGAAAAGCCTTGCTGCAACAAACCAAGAAAAGCACTGTCAAAGGGAAGGGAGAAAAGAAAACCCCAAGAACTCGTCTCTACTTTGCTAAAAGAGTGCAGTAGTCAGCCAAATGGCCATGTATGCTGTGCATTCCTTTTATTTTTCATTTGTTTTCTTGGTTAGTGTACAGCAAAGAACAGAGGTGATGGGCAGAGCAACAAACCCACAATGACTGTCTATATTACAGAAATATGGACAATGCTTACAGGAAAGTGACACAGCAGATTTAAAATGTGTGGTAACATTAAAAATGTCTCTGTTTATTCTGGTTCCCACACTTTTGGGAGTTCCAGGCATAAGCTTTTCCCTTGGCATGAATCTGACAGAACACTTAGTGCCTACTGAAGGCTAAGTCAAGTATAGCAGCAGGGCTGGGCCCTGAGGCCCAAGTAGCAGAGTTCATCATCCATCATCCCCTGACAGATGATTTTCTGGCTCTCTATTACATAGGGAGAAACTGTTCACAGAATGTACACTAATATGTGTACATTTATGTGAAGAACCTCCTTCAGAAAACCCTTTTATTCTTATCCTTGACCAAATTATCATTGTTATTAAAATAATTTAATCAGCTTACATAAGGAAAAAGTTCAGAGATGCAAAATTAAATTAAATTGGTTACAAGAAATCAGAGCTGTACAATTTCCTTTAATCGTGTTTCCTTGGAGCATGTAGTGTTGGGTATCTTTGTTTAAAAAGCAAACACACTGAGAGAAACAAGTGAAAGTTCTATGTAAATTTAGCTAAACAAAAGTTCCAGTCTTTTTATGGTCAGGAATATTCTTTTAGGGGTTTTTCTGGGGGAGGGGTTTAGGGTGGGGTGTGTTGTTTGGGTTTTTTTCTGTGCAGCTGTTGAGGCTGAGGTAAGCAAGGTTTATTGCCTTGTGCCTCTGCCACACTGTTCAGGGAAGGGTGTATTTACAGAGGTAACTGGGCTTAAATGGATTTTCTGGAAAAGCGTGAAAGGGTAAGATACCAAATACTTAAAAGTGTTTGAATTTAGTTATGTGGGAACGAATAGGAGTGTAGGCAGACCCTTTGTCATCTGCTGGACTTCACAGTCCTGGCAGGTGAAACATGGACAGGACCTGATGCTTGTAGATGAGAGAAATGAGACAAGTTTTCAGCTGGAAAACTTCAGTTTCAGTTTCTGTAGTGATCCAGCCAGAGGTGTGACAATGTTCATCCATACGAACTAATGCAGGAAGAATGGCCTGGGGTCTGAGGGTAATGTCAAGATTCAGTGAGTTCTACAAATCTGGTAGAAATATGTGACCCCTCCTGATGGGATGTCACTTCAGAATACCTGTGTGTCTCTGTTTCCAATGGAAGATATTTTTCCATTGGAAACAAAAATGTAGTTAGTTTTTATCACTTTGCTTTCTTTTGGGCTTCATAAACCCTTAGCACAAGCTGTGTGTGCACTGTGAGAACTTTGCTGTTACTTTTGTCATGGCAAAAAGCTTAAAACTGCTATAGTGTGAAGGCTTCTTGACAGTAGGCATCACAAAAATGTTTGGGTCTGCCCCTTGCTACATCTACATTTTAAATTTCTTCACCTCATAGGGAAAAATTACTTTCAAATCTGTTAAATCTTGTTGAATTTTGATAAAGAAGTGATATAAGAACCCAACATAGGTTTATCTTAAGATGATAGTAAGGTTAATAAGATTAATAGTTATTTCCTATTTTTCACTGTGATTATGTCAATGTTTCTGCACACTGAAGAAAATTTTCTAAACTTCTTACATCACCTCTACGTGCTTATACATGAAGAGACTAGATAGCCTGAATAAATGAATACTTACAGAAGTGTGCCATTGACACTATAATAATGGAAGGGATTGTCTGTCATTTACTGTTTATGTCATAGAGAACTCAGACCAGATTCTTAATATTTGCTTTTTCTCTCAAGGTCATCCAGACCACTAAAAAGTCATGAAGTGCAGAAGGAAATTCTAAGAGTTTTTATGTGGTCATTGCTAAAGAAATAATTTACTTTAGTATCCACATGTTCAAAATCTTTGCCTTTTTCTGCCTTTGGTAAATTAGCAGCAGTGCTTTTTAGGGAGAAGAAAAACTTGCAGATACAACTTTTTGGCTAAGCTATCTGAAAACAGTGTTACTGAATCACTAAACTGAGCAGAATGCTCAATTTGCCATGATTATGGAAGCAAGTAAATTCTACTTCTGTCTTCTGCACTCTCTCCAGCTAAGGCTGGGGAGGTTCTTTCTGTTTTCATACCTTTCCTACATTTCCAAGTAACAGGTAAAGTTCACCAAAGCAGAACCTCCTCATTTGAAGTGATGTTTCCTAACTCTCATCTAAAGCCAAGGAAATGAAAACAGCAACTGCTAGCCCAGACTGTGCCTTGGCCCCATCCTGGGAGTGTGACATGATAAATACTCTGATGGTTTTGAGCACTGTCAATAGCATCCAGCTGGCTGTTCTTAAATGTGTGGCATTTATAGATGCTCTCCTTTCTCCTTTCATATCTGCTCAACTCTGGTGGACTTAACACATGTCAGCCAGGCCAAAATGTACAATACAGACCTCACTGGGTTCCTTGGATGTGTTTGGTTTTTAATAGCATCGTGTGCATTGAGCCCATGTTAAGTATTTCTGCTGAGGTTAGAAGGAAGCATGGGGTCTGAATTTGGTTTGAGCATGCTATTCTTCTTTGCAGTTTCTTCTTTTTGCCCCTCTGTTCAGCAGCTTGTTATGGGTGTTGTAGTTGATGTGATCCAAAATATCGTCATGGATATGTGTGCATGTGGTGCCTGGTGGCTGAGCTCTCTAACACAGCATAGAGTAAGGTGAGTTAGAGACTTGTAGGTGACCCTGATCTGATCCAAGTCAGCCCAGTTTTAAGCATAGATGGGACAAGATGTCTCCAGAGGTCTCTTTTGGCCCAAGTTATTTTAAGATTCTGTGATCCTGTGTTTGGTTTCCCTGTGTACAGCTAGCAAGGGCTCATAAAAGCAGCCTGGTTTGTCCATAAAAGCACAATGGCCTTGGGGCATGCTGATCCACCCAAGTTACTTCTTGGCAGGAGGGGCCCAACCTCTGGTTCCCGTTTTGCCTGCTTTTATAGCAGTTTCTGCATCTGGCATGGGGTTGTGCCATAATGCAGATGATTACTCTGCTGGGTAGGTACTCATTGCTGCTGTGGTTGAGTAGCTGGCACAGTAAAACAGATGAGTAAATGCTTTGAAGGAGCTTGATGCTTGTGCTGGCACGTCAGGCAGGCCTAATAATAATGCAGGTCTTGCTACACTGCCTTGTGGCAGCTTGTTTGGGAGCTCAGGCCATTCCTGGCAGGAGTGATCCTCAGCACTGGGTCATCCAGAGAGGGAAAACAGAGAGAATGTGCTGAGCTACTGACAGAACCCACATTAGCATGTTTTGTATTTAGGTGTTCGTGTGCTGAGCACACTGTAAGAGTGATTTATAGACAGCTGCATAGTTCTCTGATCTGTGAACCCAGGGGTGTAAAGGAGAACCCCCAAGACTGTGGTAGAAGTATTATGGTTTCAAGCAGACCAATGGTCAGTAATTAATCCTATCTGAGGAGCTTCCTCTGCTGCTTTCACTGACCTTCTGCAGCTTTAGCTGCTATTGCAAGTGATCTGAAATGCTTTCTGTGCAACTTTAGAAAAAAGCCGTTTTATAGAACAGAATTTTTTGCACTGGTTTCCAAATTAAAGGCCTCATGTGCAGGCACGGGCACATATCCTTTCTCAAATGCAGAAAACCCTGACAGCCAAGGCCCAAAAGATGTGAGGAACCCTTTCCAGAAAACAGATGGTTAGAAGGAATGTTTTTGGCAGTGGTAGCAAGAGAGATCTAAAAGAAATTAATTTTGTATTTTGTTTTGCCTTTTGGGGGCTATTAAAAAAAAACACAACCAAAAAACAAATCCCCCAAACAAAATGAACGCCAAGAGAACCCCTACCATGACAACACGTACCCAAAACCAACTTCTTAAAATCTGATGATATTGTATGCTTGTAATAAAGCAGGAAAGTCTTGGTAATTCAGTACCTATCTGTGGTCACTGTGATGTAATTTATCAAATCTCATCTAAAATCTAATGCTTGCAGATTAGTAATTCAAAATATTTTAGATTAAAACAAATGGCAATAGAGAGTTTGGTGAAGAAGGATCAAATTCTTCACTGTGATTGTGAATGAGTAATGATTTGTCTAATTATTACTATATTTAGGGGAAAACCAGCTGTTCAGTGAATTTAATTTTTTACTCTTTTCACCTCTGTCCTTGCAGTGAAGTTATGTGTTTTCTTTCACTGCAAAGATGAAAGTATCATTCACTGAACACTCAACCAGTTTGGTTTAATTTTCTTAGGTTTCTGAAAAAAGAGCCAGAAATCAAACCTGGAACCTGTTGTTGCTAATCAAATCATGACAGAAAGGTAAGAAACTTGTTTTATTCCTAGAGTTTAGGCTTTGTCCCTTCTGCTTCTCACTGCTGCTCAGAGTTGTATTTCCAAAACTTTGTGTTTTACCTTCTAGACATGCTTTCCTGGAATTTGACTATTTAGCAATAAGGGATTTTTGTGAAATAAAAAAGAGTCAGCCAACTTTTGTGCCTAGCAGAAACTGAAGAATGTCCTCTATGTGAAAGGCACATATCACCCATGTAGTCAGTTCCTGCATGAAAGGCTTCAGGCTGTAAGAGCATTGCTGCAAGATGGGAGGTTCACAGGTATCCTCATACTGCTTTTCTGGAGCATTCAGAATGTAGTTTGGTTCAGGGATTAGTGTCTGGTGACAGGTTTTATACCAGGTGTTCTAACACAGCAAGTTGTAGCAGGAGAAGAGAAAATGGGCAGGCAATCTGAATCCCAGTTTCCCAGCTCTGTCACTTTTTGAGTTGTAATTTTACTCTTTTCTTTATTTTTATCTTTGACTTATTAGCACAGACATTGCCAAGGACACTCCACATCAGCTATTTATGTTCACAAACCTATTTCTATTTGTTCCAGCAATCTCAGCCAAGAACATCCCAGAACTGACATTTTAGAAAACCTTTTGTTTACGGGAAGTTTTACACATTGCATTTTCCAAACACTGAACTGGGGAGTGTTCACTGCAACATCTGAGAATACTTTAGCTCTTCTAATTTTCTCATGATGTCTTACTAATATCCAAAGAGGGAACAACTGTTTATTTTATAAACTACTCTGCCAGGTTTCTTCAAAAGTTGTTACGGTCCCAAATTTTCTAAGCAGGCATATTTGTCTTAAATACATTTTGCTTTTCTCCTTCCTAGTTAAAATTAGTATTTTCTCTTTGTGGCGTGTGTCAGGACTGGCTTTTTCAATCATATAAGGTCTGATGTTGGGAGCTTTTAAATGAAACAAAACCATAATTGCAAGTCTTCTGCAAAGGAGTGAATTTTGCCCTACTTCAGTGTGTCTTTAAGTAGATGTAAATTAATCACCAAACTTAAAATTCAACTTTGTCTTTTAATTCTGGTTAAAATAAATGCTACTGAATTTCAAAAGTTCAAATGTTCATCAAACTGCATATGGTACTGCCCTTGGGATCATACCTAAAGTTTTGTAGATAAGCAATGTTAATATACAATTTGCAAAGCAATAACTCAAGTCCCAGGTGAAAAGGAAATGCTGTGAAGCTAAAAGGTAAATAATAAATGCTGATGAACAGGGACTCTGGAAAACCGCAATTGGAAAAAGTGCTAAATCCCAAGGTTTTACTTGTTTTGCTCTTACTTATTAACTCAGGTACAGGGTTTTGCTGTTCTACTGATGCCCTGGAGGAAAGGTCTTTGTCACTTTAGATGAAAAAGTTTTCAAAATGTTACAAACATGTTCTGCCCTGTTCAGCCAGACTTACTAAAATAAGGAGGAATTTTTGGCAAACAACAGAGGCAACAAAGGAGAGGCTGCTGCTGAGTTATTGGCAATTGTTGATAATAAATGATTTGCTAGATGCTGAGGAAAATGCCAAACTATTCATTTTTAATTCCTTAGTTAGTTCATGGTACACTGATACTGATTCCTTGAAATGTATAGGAAAATGGGCAGGCTTTCTGGGGCTTCCATGTTAGAGCAAGTCTTGCAAACTTTGTAATGGCTGGCAAGGACTGCAGTCCAGGAAAACACAGAGGTTTTGAACAGATGAAACTGCCCACAGACTTAAAATTAAGCACAAGTAAAAGTGCTTTCTGGAACTTTGGTTAGGGGATTTGCTTTGATCAATGAATTAATCTATGAGTCTTAGCAGAGACACTCCACTGCAGGAATGATGCCAGGGATTTCAATCACAGTGCCTCTGCTGAACTCTGATTGCTACCTGACCTGCCAAGGAAAAGGTGACATGAGCCTGTGTGCTCAGAGAAACCATTGCTCCCATGTTACAGCAAAGCCAAGACACTGGGATATAGAAATGCTAAATGACTGAGACCTACCCTCAGAGCAATACCATGAGGCCTGGCTGGAAACCACCCTGAAAAGTAGGGAAGCAAAAATCTTACAGGGGATTGAGTTCCAAACACAGCTGAGCAATTCAAGTCCAAGGCAGCTATCTATCTGCCAAGTAATGTAAAACATTCAGGCTGAATAAAGATAATTGCAGTGACATCATTGGAAAGAAAAATTAGTTGATGAAGAAAGTGTGTAAAATACCAACAGTAATTAAGGCAAAAGTAATTGTCTTTAAATGCTGAGTGCTGTGTGTATTCTTCACAAAGGAAATCTACATGTTCATGATATGGTATTAGACGGATATAAATTTATGTACAGCAGGAATTTTTCAAAAACTACTTTTTAATAATAAAAGTAGCTTAGATAATGCAGTACCCATGTGCAATTAAAATAGTAACATTTTCATTACTACATCCCAATTCTTATTCTTCACTATTGGAAAACTGGGAATACTTATGGACTTTGCACAAAGGGTATGGTAGCCTCACAGGCTGAATTTGAACTAAGGAGGTAAAGATGTTTCATACCAAAATCATGTCACTGTGTGACCTCACAAAATTTTACCAGAGAACCAGAATCTTCTCAGTACCTTCATAAGTTTGTGCTATTGAGGTGAGAACTAGATGGGACAGTGACATTTTGAGATTAAGAAGTACACAGCACCCTGTACCCCTATTCTACTGCTCCAACGGGGGGATAGATGGACTCAGAGAATTGTGCTGTGACAGAAAGCACAGAATTTGGTGTGGTTTGTTTCTTTCAATCCAAAAGATGGAATTTTGAGGAGAACTTGCCTTGTTGATTTCTACAAAATACTGCCCTTGTGTTGATGCCTTGAGAGGCTACCTAGACCAGAGGCTAGACAGTGTTAAAGGAATAAAATGCTTATTAGAAAGGCCTTCAAAGGATACATCTTGGGCAGTGCAAGAGCCTGGCTGAGGCTACACCCAAGATGGATGATGGGTTTCATTTTTGCACTTTTGTAAGTTTTGGTCCTTTCACATATTGGGGTAATTGTCCAGTTGCAGCTTCAGGTTTTGAAGTCCTATCCCCCCAGATTGCTCTCCTCAATTTGCTGGTTTTTACACTTTTTGGGCCTGAAGCTATAATGGTGTCCTTGGTTCTCAGGCTGGAAAAGGATTGTTTTGTCTGACTAGTCTGTGAGGAGAACTTGCTAACCCTTTTTATGAAGTTCAGAGTTAAATATTAATGCAGTGTAAAATCTGGAAAATATGAAAGCTAAAACTTAAGGCATCAGTGTTCTTCTGGGTTAGTGCACTGATTAGCAGGTCTTTTTTTTATGTTGAGCTCAGGTGTTTGTGGATATGCTGGGTCTTACCGTCTGGTGTCTAAATACAATTTTTCCAGTTTATTCTGCAAATGTTTATATGCAGGAATAGTCCCATCAAGTAATGGGAGTATCTGTGAACCTTGAGGGAGAAGGCCTATGTTATTAACCCACTCTGTCAGTTGACACTGAAAAAAAAACATCTCAGGAGGTG
>NW_005054343.1:898417-925069 GCF_000277835.1 Geospiza fortis | reverse complement strand
AATTTCCTTGGGAATTACCTTGGTATAGCCAAAGGTTCAGTATTTGGCTTTCTAAGCACAATAACTTCATTAAAAATAAAAAGTTGTGTGGGCTGAGTATAATTGCGCATGAGAGAAAACCCCAGTATGCACACACCAGAAATAAAATAATGCCATTATTGAATAATAAAAGTCTCCTCAAAAATACTTATACCTTATTGGCATCTCCAAGTCAAGTTCAGTTTTAAGACTGAACTAAAATTTGCTTTCCAGCCATAATATATCCTTAGAGAGAAGAACTAACTCCATGTGTAAAGTAGGGAACATGCTACAGGGCTGGCCAAACCAGCCTCCAGTGCATAGTTACTCTATGGTTATAAAATTATATTGTTCTTTGTATTAGTTTTAAATGACTTGTACATATGTCCATTGTTGTCAGCTTAGAAAGTACAGTTGTGAAACTTTGGTTCCAAGTGTTTAAACATTTTGTCATATGAAAAGAACTGAGAGCAGCCCAGTTTTTTCAGCATTTGCATCAAGCCCTGGATGGCTTAGAAAAAGGCTTTTCTAAGTATTTGTCACAGAGAAGCAGTAAGAAAATGTTTTAAAGCTATTTAACTCTTGCTGTTCTGTCTGAGTATTGCTTGGGCAAAAGCCTTCTGTCTGCTTATAATGAACTGACCTGTATGTTGTTTTTAGTGCAGATGTTAAAATTAGGTAGCTAATCAGCCACTGACTTAAATAAACAACTACAGCCTCCTTTCAACAAATAATTTAAGTATTTAAATTTGTTTAAAGATGAGATAAAGTGCACGACACTTTATCTCACTGAGTGTGAGTTCTTTGAAACTGGGTCTTCTGTCTAGTAAGGAGTTCTCTGTTCATCCAGAATCTGACTGAGCAATAAGCCATATTAGTAGTAAGGTCTTTTGGAGAGATGAGAGGCCAATACAGTTTGTGGCCCAGGTGACTTATTTTTGCATTGTTTCCAGTTCTGCCCAGCAATGATTTTTTTTTCTGCTCTGAAAGTCTATCATTGTACTGGCTTTTCATCAGGTAAACAGAACAGTCCCTTCAGGAGAAAACTCAGAGATTGGTGGGGGACCCTGAGTTTTAGATTTGGTGGAATTAATTTCCATTTCAAGGTTGAAGAGCAGAATCCTGTCCCATTTACCCCCTTCTCTCTGAATCTGTCTGGATCAGGTTTAGACCACAAGCACTAGGGTGCCAAAGGGCCATAGAGGACATTATCTGAGGACTGCTTAGGGCTTTGTGAGTTGCCAGGCTTCAGGTAAAGTTGGGATAATCAGAGATAAAAGTTTAGTTTGCAGCATCTCTTCTTCTCCCATGGAAGTCTCCACAGCACTGGAGCTTGGCAGAGCAGTGGTGAAGCCCTGCAAGCCTGGAAACAGGGAATGGAATGAGCCCTACCTTGCCACTGACTGGGGGGATTTGCATTAAAAACAAAGGTCTGGGGTGATGTAGCTCAGAGGAGCTCTAGTGTTGGCTGTAAATGTTGTGTTTCATCCCATGTTTTAAAGACTTGGTACTAGAACTATAAAATCTTGAGCAGAAGTCCCTTGGGAACCAGCCTTGTCTTCTAAGTTTGTGAACTTAGATAAGGTTAAAAGGCAAAACTAGTCAAAAATAATGCTGATCATACAAAAACAATTAGTGGGAGAGAAAAAGGCGTGATGACTAAAAATTTCAATTTTAAATTTGGAATTCTAGGCTGCCCTCCTAAACTGTTTAAGTAGGGAAAAGGCTCTTGGGTTTTTTAAACACATGCTGCTGATTCTCTAGATTTGTAATAGTGGCACACAGTAATTGTGCACAATTAATTGGCTATAGAAAATATGTACATATAGAAATGGGTAATGACAGCATAGCCAACTCCGCTGTTGTAAGAAATGAGGACACGTTTACACACAATTTAAAACAATGAGAGAAAACACCTCCAAAAATGTGAATTTCAAAGCTTATAAATGGCTCAGGCATCAGTGAACAAGTATTGCTTCCAGGCTTGTCATGATGAGCCCTATTTCAATTCCAAATAGCAAATAGCTGTGCACTGTAATCAGTCTTTGGCCAGCACAGTCTTTTCATCCCTGTGCCTGCAGCCCTTGGTGCTCCAGCCTGCAGGCCTGGCTGAGAGGAGTTTCGTGCACCACATGGTGGGTAATAACACAGGAGGCCTCTGTCTCTCTAAACTAAACCCAATTCTTTATTAAGAGTGCAAAGGTTCTGCATCTGTGGATTGTGCTCAAGCCACGTGCATGCAGAGCAGCTTAACTGGTGTCCAAACTCCAAGAAATGAAAATCGTGTTCTTTCACTCAAAGTCTGGGGGGAATGGTGCTGCAGAAACTTTTTATGAGTATTAGAAAAGAATGCACATGCTAGAACAAACAGCTAGTAAATAAATTATTTTTTAAAAATTAGTCGTGTGTATACACAGACACATTTTTATATACACACATAGATCTGGTTGTAGGGAACTCCTTCTGGAGGAAGGTATAATTTCTTCCATTTAGATTTCTTGCATTTTATTCCTGAGAGTCTCTTTCTGTCACTGTTAGAGACATATTGCTGAGCAAGATCAGTAACTGATCTGGCACTTCAAGTCATCTATTTACCTGTGTTGCTCAGAGACTGAGGATTTGAGGGAATGGGAAATGCTGGCTGCTTGGTGTGTGTGTGTGTTCTCCATTGAAGCTAGAAACAGTTCAGCAACTTGACTCTGCTTTGCTCTGTAATTTATTGACATGGGTTCCTACCGTTACACTGCTCTTTAAAAAGACTTTTTGGTTTAACAAAATTGCTTTGACATTTCAGATTAAGAGAAGTGTTTATCTTGCTTAAAAGTGCTGACATTTTTGGCAATTATATTGTCTTTATTAATACACAGACAGTAGCTTGTAGTATCACTTTTATCTACCAAAAAAAAAAACTGGTTAAAAAAGTAGAATAGTTGGAAATGTAAAGTCAAAACAATTAATTTAGAGATACAGTGTCAGCTGCTAAGATTTAGATCACATTATTCACTTAGGGAATAAAAATGAGTATTTGAAAAATTTATTAAAAAAACCTAAAGCCTCATCATTTTGCTGCTCCTTTTGGTATGTTTGCTAAGGGACACAACTGTATGCGAGAAAAGAAAATTATTACTGATTTCAGATTCTATTAAATAATCTCTTGGGTGATTTCAAATTTACTCCAAACCCTGAAGTTTCAAACTTGTTATGTAATTATATGCAAATGCAGGGGTAAATCTACCAAGTCTTACTTTCTGGCATTGTTCTTATTTGGAGTTTGGGTGTTGGGGTGTGTATTCACAGCAGCAATAATTGAGGGCCATAGTATTACTTAAGAGTGAATGCTGAGTTGATAAATTCTTTTTTTTTTTTCTTTTGAGTGTGCTGTTTTCATGACTAAATGTGGATCTTTTCACATGGAAACAATTGTGTGCAGAAAATTGCTGGAGTAATTTTGGAGGCCGTTTTTAATTTAAAAATTTGCCTTTGCACAGTGCACCCTTGTTTCTGCCCAGAAACATATTTTAAGAGTCAAGTAATATAAATTCTTTAAAAATGGAGGTTTGAGGGGGAAATACTGATAACAATCTTAGCTACTTGATTGACAAGAAACCCAACATGTCCTGGCAACGTGAGCGGGCAACCTAGAGAGCTCATCTGTATCCTGGGTTGCATTCCCAGCGGTCGAGGGAGTGGATTCTGCTCCTCTGCTCTGCTCTTGTGAGATCCCACCTGCAGCGCTGCCTCCAGCTCTGGGGCTCCCAAGCATAAGGCAGACATGGATTGCTGGAACCAGTCCAGAGGAGGCCACAAAGATGGTCAGAGCACTGGAGCTCTGCTGTGGAAACAAGCTAAGAGAGGTGGGGTTGCTTGGCCTGGAGAGGAGAAGATTCCTGGGTGACCCTAGAGTAACCTTCAGTACCCAAAGGGGCTCCATGAGAGCTGGAGAGGGACTTTGGACAAGGGCATGGAGCAATGGGACAAGGGAGAGCAGCTCCACACTGACGGGGGGCAGGTGTAGCTTGGATGCCAGGAAGAAATTTGTTATGTGAGGGTGGGGAGGCTTTGGAAAATGTTGCCCAAAGAAGCTGTGGGTGCGCCATCCTGGAGGTGTTCGAGGTTGGATGGGGCTCTGCAGCTCAGCCTAGTTGAAGATATCCTGGCCCATAGAAGAGGAGATGGAACTTCGTGGTCCTTAAGGTCTTCCAAACCAAGCCATTATATCTTTTCTATAGCAATTTTAGTAACAGCTCCTCCCATATATTTACTCTGACTTTTCATTTATTTAGTCTCTTCCCCAGCTGCAACTGTCTTTGTTTTTTTTTATGGGTATTCATTTTACCATCAACTCTTCATGAATTGACAAGAAATTTCTCTGCTGCTTCCTTTTGTAGCAGGTTTTCATGAGAATTAAAACTCAAGATTAGTTACATCGATGAGGGAATATTTGAATTATTTAGTCAAAATTGATGCAGTTACTTTCCAATTTCAGGACTTTTTTAATTTAAATTTTTTTCTTTCATGTTTAATGTCTTTTTTTTTCATCTAAATGGTGTTTCTGCCACATTCATCCATTTTTATGCTACCATGTAAATTGCTTCCAAGTTGTTTTATTTTTGTGGTTTCTGATTTAGACAATTTGTCTGTTGGCAAAATTGTAATATTAGATATGATAACTTTCTGCTGCATGCCATAAAGTTTTCAGGTAATAACACTTTTTTCTCAAAGACGCTGTAGCATTCCAGAAAACAATTTAAATAGATACTTTACTACCACTGACTATGGCATTTTAGGAGTTTTGCAGTGAATCTGAGCTCCTAATTAAGCATGGAAAGCAGCTTAGTATTTTTAGTTATTCAATCTTAAAGCAGAAATTAACTAAGTTATAATACTGATCATGATTTTAAATATGTATTTCCTTCTTGGTTGCACAACTGATTCTTAGTGCTCATTCCTTACTGACTGCATGGTTAACCTTAATGTATGCACAGGCAAATTCAATTTTGCTGTAGTAATTAAAATGCATTTTGAGGGGGAAAATCGCAGCAGCATGAATAGTAACTTTTGGTATTGTATATAGTATGCACTATTGCAAAGAAGAGATCACAGGTGTAAGAAGGCCCATTAGCAGTATATCTATTTTTTCATCATTTCTGTAAATTTCTTTAATTGCACTATAGGTATTTTTAAGTGGAAGAAGAATCAAAGGACAAAACTATGTGAGGAAGTTTAGGTGATGCAGTGTGAAATCAGAAGTGAAGGAAAGGCAAATTGATTTATGATTTTAGGAAATGTTCAGAAATCACATAGCCTATAAAACTCATCACAAGATTTTTCATAAAGTGAGTCTTAGAATAGAAACAGAATCAAATATTAAATAAGTCAGTAAAAAGAGCTCAGAAACAGTGACCATACCAAGTTCATATATGTATATTTATTCAAAAGACAATGTATCACTGCCAGAACCCAACCAATGCTGCATTACAGTTGTGGATTTTTACTTGATGAAAAAGGAGTCCATGACCTTGGCTTAGGGATTTGTAAAGGAGGGCTGACTTCCCAGCAACTTATGAAATACCCATCCAGCCAGAAGCAGGTGTATATAAAAAGAGAGATAAGGTTGCAAAATATTACCTGGAGTTTAGAAGTCAAGTAAGACTATCTGTCTAGCAAAGGCAGTTTCTAACTGGTGAGGTGTGTAAAAATATTTTCCTCATATGCAAGCCTTTCCACAGATGCATAATGCATGGGCTTTTTCACCTCTCTCAAACAACCAGCCCCACTTAGAGACTCAACAGGCAGCCACTTAGCTGACCTACAGGAGCCATTTCTCATCTGGTGACTGCAGATTTGATGGGGTATGATCTACTGGCACTGGGAGAATTGCACTCCCATGGCTCAAGTGAAATGCAGGTGGAGTTTTTGGGCAGAAGGAAGGGTATTGTGGGTGTCCTCCCTTCTGTCATGGTTCAGGCAGTGGCAGGAGCATTCCCAGGTCACAGCCAGTTGTTCCTATGTGTTTACTGATTGCTTTACAATGACTCTTGAAGGCAACTTACTCTGCTAATAACTCCTGCCCTGGTTGAAGATGTTCTTTCTCCCCACCATTGTTCTTCAGGGTTTAGAAATAAGTCTTATGCTGGATTCAAAATCAATAGAATGAGTCATTTTATGGTTATTTGTGCCTTCATAAAGCTATGGGTAGACTACTCATTAAGAATCACTTACATTTACATGGCCTTGTCTCTCCTTGACCTGGAAGCTCTATAGAGCAAGATGAATGAGGTCCTTGCAAGATGACTTGTACCTTCATCCAGTGGTAACTCTTCAGAAAACAGTCTGTGGAAGAAAAAGACACACTGCATAAAAATATGTGTGATTAATCAGTACATATTTGTTCATGTTTCAACATTCTCTGCCTTTCTGGGAATATACTAGCAATGAATAATTTTTAACATCAGAGGATGCAATCAATGAGGGTTTTGACTGACTAAGGATTTCAAGGTTTTTCCTATGAAAAAGCCGGTTGACATTCATTAGGGCTTAAAAAAAATTCAATAGAACATTTTTTACTTGAGAACCAAAAAGTTAAGCTGAAAGATGTTTCATAGAAACATGCCGATGCTGCTGAAATCTTTATTTACATTAAAAGTCAAAATGAATTGTCAGCTTTTTAATTTTGCTTCAAGAATATTGAATACATCATTCTATATTTACTGATGTATATTTAATGCATATACAATATAAAATATACTTTGTATTTTAATATTGTGAACGTTTTTTCATTAATTTCACATTCAGAGGAAAGTGCATAACTGTAGTAAGTTAATTTTTTTTGGCACAGAAAATTCTTTGTGTTTATTTAGATACAAGAAAAGGAAGGAAAATGCTGAATTTTCCAAATATTCAGATTCTAGCTTTTATAAGTTCTTTGGCTGTGGCAGCTGTATGAAAAGCTTCCTTTTACACTAAATAAATACATTACAAGGTACTATCTTAATTTTTATGGGAAATTAAATAACAAAATGGTGTGATTTTTTTTCTTCTTTATTTTGCAACACTAACATCAATACTAACATAGTTCTGGTGATAACATGAAGCTGTGGTTTTATGAGCTGTAGAGTTCTTTCTCAATACCGAGCCAAAGGTGTGAAGAAGCAGGTTTGTTCCAGACCCTTGCTGCTGTATAAAGCTTATTCAAAGCTTATTTTAACTTTTTCAATATCTATTGTTTTCCCAGAGTAGGCTCCCTAGACAAGGACTCTCCAACCCATCCCCTTTCATTTAGAATTTAGGAGAGTCAGTTAAGCCTCTGTGTAGAGCTGTGCAGAGAACTTCCAAACAGGAAGGAGAGCCTATATCCTGCTGCTGTTGCACATAAGAAATCATTACTCCTATGCTCTCATCTTCCTGCTCCATTTGTATGCATCATCCACCAATTCTCTCTTTCCATCTCCTCTTTTCTCTCACATCTCCATATGCTTCTCGGTTAAAAAGGCTTCTTGGGTAATCTATGAAATGTGTCCACTGCTCTCTCCTTCAAAGAAATTCCTCAAAACCCAACCATATTTCAATTAGAGTGATTCCATACTTCTATGGCTGTGCACTTTGAGTTATACAGAGAATTGTTTTAAGTGATGGTGCAGCAGTGAAAAAGGCAGTGCAACCTTAAGATGCACTGGGAGTGGAATTTTGAGAGGAAGTGCTGGTGCCATTACAGAGGCTGTGGTGAAATCTCAGAAATATTGTGTAGTGTTGGTCACCCATGGACAAGAATGTTCAGTAAAACTGGAACAGATGTAGAGAAGGGTCATAAGGATCATTAAGGCAGGGGAAAAGCCTGTTTTATGAGAAGAAGCAAAAAGATTTTATGTGTTCTAACATGGCAAAATAAAAGCTGAGTGCTTATACTTTCTGTCCAGGATATAATGGTTGGAGACAGACAGGAAAGTACCTAAACTAACTGACAACATAGAAGGAAACAATAGTTCTTGAATAGATTTAATTTTTTTTCCTCTTTGAGTCCAGCCAGGGCCTTAATGAAAACACAGGGGAAGAAAAGTTCTATATGCTTTCATGGAAGCTGTGTGAAATGCTGGGAAAACAGAACATGCACCCTAGAATATCCTTTCCTAAAATCCTGGAGCATTCTAATTTTTCTCCATTAATAGTTTAAGTAATTTACTTTATATGTGACACATCTGCTGTAAAATATTTAGCCTCATGCTCAGACATTCCTTGTCTTCCTCATACTTCCTGTGTGTTATTAGGTTGGTCACTTTGTCCTTCTGTTTTCCATGTGAACAATCTGTATATTAGTATTCCTTCCCTCAAAGGGATGCTGCAAGGAAAAATATAGTAATGACTGTATTGGCAGAGGCAAGTAAATATTTTACCATAGGCAAGGAATCTCTGCCTTCATACAATTTCTCTGTTACATGATATCATTTCTGTCAGAAAGCCTGTACAAAACACACAAGAATAATGATGAAATGTTTGGTTAATTTCCTCAAAGCTATTTTTTTGTTTTGATTTGGGGTTTGGGTTTTTTTTTTGGGGGGGGGAGGTTTAAATATAGAATATAAAATTATTCAGAGCTTGTTGGCTCCCCAGTTTAAGACTGACATGGGCATAGTGGTCTGAGTTCAGCAAAGAGCCACAGGGATGATTAAGTAGTGGCATTTTTAGGAAGGATGGCAGAGCTGGTTCAGTTTGAAGAAGAGAGAGAGCTCAGAGGAACCTTCTCAATACATTCAAATATCTAATGGGTGGTAAAGAGGATGGAGACAGGCTCTTGTCAGTGCTGCTCAGTGACAGAACAAGAGGCTGTGGGCACAAATTTAAATAAAAGAAATTCTATTTAAACTAAAGGAAACCCAAACCAAAGCACTTTTACACCCTGGTTGTACATAGGAACAGATTCCCTAGGGAGGTTTGTGTAGTCTCCATCCTCGGAGACACTGAAAGCTCAACTGGACCTGGTCCTGAGAACCCCGCTCCAGCTGTCTCTGCTTGATCAGGGTTGGGACCAGATGTTCTCCAGAGGTCTGTTCCTACCTCATCTGTTCTCGCTGATCCTTTTTCTGAAAATCAGTGGAAGAAAGGAAAAACTTCCTTTTGTAAAATTTCTGGAGCAAGTGAATCTTTGTACATTTCATTTATACTGTTAAACTAAATGCAGTAGGATAGAAAACTTGGACTTTTGCTGTTGACTTCTGTGCAGTCAGGATTTTGGTGTTAAGTGGAGAACCACTGTTGATCTCAAAGCTGCTGTTTTCATTCGGGGTCAGTATCAGTTTACTTCTTTAAAAGAAGGGCTTAAATCTGCTTACTATAGAAGTATATAATGAAATTTGGAAACAAAAAGAAAGGTAAATTCTGTGACAGGGATCTGGCATGAAGAAAACAACTTGTGCTTTCCCGTCAATGTTACAAAATAAGTGTAATCCCACTCTGAGAACAGTGGAGGGTTGAAGTCTATGTCTGAGTATTGTGTCAACCCAGAACTCCAAAGCTGCAGAGTCTTTCAGTTCAGATATCTTCCTGATTAAGTTGCTTCCCAAAAGGAAAGCCTTACCATTCTAAAGGAATGCTGTAAATATACCTCTTTATTCTAGTAAAGTAATTATTCTGAAAGTAGTAGAAACAAAGAAAGCAAAGAGGGACAGTGGTTCCTTGAGAAAGACTTTTATCCTGGCTTGTGAAGGAAATACTCCCCTGCATCTGGGAGATGAATCATACTGAGATGTGCTGGAATAGTTCTAGTTCCAGGGTATGATTCCAAAGATGTTTTTTTGTACATCTTGTTAGGTAAGATATGCTTTTTTTTTTTAATATCAGCTGAACTATCTAAAAAAGAAAAGCACCAAGATCTGTCCCAAAGGGACTTTTGGACAGACATTTTTGTTCCATGATGAGAGACAGAGTCAGAACTGTCCAAATAATAAAAAACAGATCCTAAAGTGGGTTTTTTTGGAGGGAGATTCAAATTTGATTTATTGGTCATTGTAGGGTCTGTTTATCTCTTGTTGTGAATTTTCATGTGGCCACTGGTATACATCAAAATGTTGTGAAAGTTTAATAAAACTTTGAATGGGAAGTGCATTTACATTATTTATTGTTCTATTCTAGTTCTGTTTAAAATGTAATAATGTACTATCTATTCAGACAGCTGAAAGTATTCAGTAGCTAATCAAATGCCATTAAAGGCAGAATGGGAAAATGGAATATAAAACAATTCATTCCAGGAATACTTTTTAGTTTAATTTTAGTTGGTCATATAATAACTGTAAATTCTGAACACATTTATAGAAATTAAAAGCTTGTTGTGAGATTTTTGAAGAGATGGCAATCAGCTTGATTTTGACCCCTCAGAAAGTATTATGTGGCTAAGTCTTCTTAGCTTCCATTAGTGAGTCAGGGCTCTCACAAAATAAAAGAAAAGTCATATGCACTGTCTTTTTCAGAGTGTAGTACCAGCTGCAAGAGGATTTCACTTTCACTTGTTGGCCCTAATGAAATGTCATGGTGCAGTCAGGCACTGAGAAAAGACAAATGTTTGCAATATTTGGTTGTACGTATTGTCTAACTGGACAGTAGCTCCAAAATGCTGGGTCATTTGGTCTGCCAACACACACTGCTAATTGTGAGGGCACTTCTCTCTTTAGAACATAGCTTCATAACTTCTGTGACAGCAATCAAAGAGCATTTCTGTGACCTCATTTGCATTCATGCCTTCAACAGTGATTTAACTGACACGGTTAACCCATCTGAGACCTGCTCCTGCACCTCCAATGCATTCTAAAGTTCCAGTAGTAAAAGTGATAACAGTGTGACCATCCAAATACAGAGCATGACTCCCCTTTTCATGCTTGCTCATGCTGCTGCCATGCAGCAGAAAGTTAGCAGCTAAAATATCAGGGTTGCTTCTCAGACTGTGCCAGTACACTGAATTATGGAAAAGATGGGTAGGGAGATCAATGCAGTTGCAGGTGTAAATGTTGCATAATTTGTGAAGGGTTTTGTGGGGTGGATGTTTCCCATAGAGGAAAATGTTGTTTCCATCCTCTCTGAGCTTGCGAGGTTCTCTGCAGATGCCCGTGCTTTCTTCTCTTTACGTGTTCTTATTTTTTATATTGGGAAGGAACCACTCAAAAGAATGACAGACCTACCTAAGGGGTTGCATAGACAATGTGATGGCAAGTGAATGCAAAGTAATGTATATTGGAAGGGAAAAAATATTATGTCAGTGTCCTTTGCACTCTATTAAATTAACTGTGTCAACTGAGGCAAAGGAGTCCTCTGTCACAATAGAGACCTCAGTGTCAACTTCTCAACATGAACCTGCAGATAAAAAATTGAAGAGTGTGGTGAAGTTGCAACATGAACAAGTGACAATAACGTGGTACTGCCATGGGCAGGCCTGTCTGAATCACTCAGTGCAGCTGCTGCTCGCTGGCTCTCAAATTACATCACTGAAAAGGATGTTGGAAAAGTTTGGGTAATCAGACATTGAAGATGGACTGTGGCGAGATGGGAAAGGTTAGCTGGTGTGCCTTGGTAAGAAGGGGTGACCACTTAACTGGAGTCAGAAGGGCTGCAGAAGCTCTTCCATTTGTGTGCAGGATCAGCGTTGCTTTAAAACCAACCAAATGATTTTAAAGGTCATGCTCTAAAGTTTTACATCCCTTGCAGTCACCACTCTTAGATTTAAGAGTCAGCTTTACTATTTTAATTAGTTTACAGGAAGACAATATAGGTGACTGCATGGATTTGTCTAGCAGGGTTGCTTTTTTCTCCCCATAAACTTGCTCTTCTGGAATGTTGAATGCACGGAAAAAAAGCTTATTGGAAATTATTGTATTTGAAAAGGGCCTTAGCTATTCCCCAGAAAGAAGAGAAGCGAACACAAGGTCAATTTACAACCTGACCTGAAAACACAAAGTTGATAATCGGCCATCATTGCTTATTGTATCTATCATCTGATTTGTTGAAATGCTCAATAAATCCACTATTAGGAGAAAAAGTGCTTACATGCATTTTTTTCTTTAAAAAAAGAATTAAACAACAAAATAAAAGATTGATTGACAAGACATCAATAAAGCTTTGAGCACACACTGCTGACCTTTTTTTCTTTGCACTGCAATCTGTGTTTATTAGAATTCAGCTCCTATAAATACATTTCTGTGGATAAAAAAGCAAGCAGCTTCTTAGGAGTTTTGTTCAATAAACTTCTGTGAAAATTCTAAAGACTTAATACGTGGCTTTCAATTTAATTCATTCTGCCTTCCCTTCTTAAAAATAAGATATAAATGAGGATGAAATAGGTTTAGCTGGTGAAATCTTTTTTCTAAAGCTGTATTCTTAAAACTCACCCTTCCTTTTTAATGTCTGCTACAGCAGTTCATTCAGAACAGACAGGATATATATCATCTCACGCCTGGTACTGTGGGCTATTTCTTCTCTTTAAATAAAAACATATTATAAATTTGTGCTGCACTTGAGTGTGGTAAGCACTCAGGTTAGTGACTTCAAAAGTAGAGCTGCAATAAGGCTTTGGCAGGCACTAAAGAATACTGACCAGCTCCTTGGACCTTAGTCTCTATTTGATCTTTCTGAGAAGAAAATCTCTTCAGAGCCATTCAAAACTGTAAAGGTGGCACAGCAATGATGTCAAGCCTTTTAATTTTATTGCAGTTCTAGTGATATTCCTGTATTAGGAGTTTTGTGCTTAAAGCCCTGCCTTTTGGAGCCCAGGGAGAATCTCATTCATTTTGTGTTGGTGATGTAAACACATAGTTGGTGCTGCTCTAAGTGAAATAGAAACCCTAGGCTGAAATGGTCAAAATTTGAAACATAATGATAAAAGTGTCTGGATGGAGTCTCAGAATTGGCTTTTCCTTTACATGTGTTTAACTGAGTGGAGCCTTCTTCTGTCCTGGTGTCAGACGAGCTGTGTGTTTTTACAAATTGTTCTGTGATGGTAAGAAAAACCCGATTGATATCAGATTTTGTCCCAGGGTTTTCTTCTTCCTTAGTAATTTCTAAATTTTTTTTTTCTTCACTATTTTCTATTATTTTCTTCTAACACAATGTTGTTGGCTCAGCCAGCTTTGCCTTGATTAATGATACTAACCTCAGATTAATTTAGATTATTTTCTCCCCTTCTCTCCCTGTGATGTTTTGGTGTGATGGTTGTTTTGTTGGGACTTTTCCCCCAGAATCTCTCTCTCTGTTT
Source organism: Geospiza fortis (assembly GCF_000277835.1). Classification (NCBI taxonomy): domain Eukaryota; kingdom Metazoa; phylum Chordata; class Aves; order Passeriformes; family Thraupidae; genus Geospiza; species Geospiza fortis. The sequence continues at coordinate 911,820 of NW_005054343.1, read as the reverse complement.
TGTTTGACAGGCAGGTCCTTTCACTAAGTGCTGGCTGTTTTAGGGGTTCACAGAGTGCAAAATAGGAAAAATTGCTGGTGTTTCTTTTAACACAAACTACAAAGAGCATCTGCATTACACCTGGAATGGTCTCATGTAGCACAAAACCACACCCAGAGTGCTGAAGCTCAGAGGTACCTGGGCAAGTGGGCTCTTGCCTTGTGCTAAAATTGAAATTCAGAGGGACTTCTGTTGGACACTGGGAGGGAGCTGGATTAGCTATTTATATTAGTCTATTTTTAAATACTGATGGTAATTTGTTTTCTTCCTCTGTTTTGCTCTCATCCGACTAGATGTAAAATTACTAAACTGTCTTTCAAAAGGGTTTATAGTTCCTGGATGGGATGGATTATATACACAGGAAGTATTTTCCTGCTTGATCTCTGCTTGTGTTAAACCTGGCAATACCTGGGACAAAAGCATTGAATATGATTTTTTCTTAATTTTGACGATGTTATGTCATGGCTGGTGGAAGGTTGCATACAAAGCAGGTGATTCTACTCCTGTAAACTAAAAGGTGAGAGGAAGAAGGCACACAGCACTCTGCAAAGACTATAAAACGTGGAGTTTGCTTTCTCCTCTCCTACATCTATAGTAGAAAAAAGCGCATTATAGGTGATTTTATCAAATGAAAAAACTTAAGATTTCCTAGTAACAGGAAGAAGGTGGTACACCTTTTTAGAAATTCTGTACATTTATAATACATACCACATACTACAAAATCATTCCCATTTCTGTACAATATATTTAAAACACATCCACACTCCACTCAAACTTTATCTATTAAATGTAAGACTTTAAAGAGACATGCAAGCATTTCTTTCAGATGTAGGAGGACTATATAGAAATTTAATTCTGCTTATTCAATAAAAATTTATTTCAAAAGCTCTGATCATTAGGATTATTATTAATTACTGTGCCATTCAGCTGTGCTGACAAAAAAATTCTTTCAGATATAAGTGAGCACATTAAAAATATTGGATTAAAGAATTAGCTCTGCCAGATTTTAAATAGAGCAAAATAAAATCTGAGCACATACAAGGTGATCATTTACCTACTTTCATTGCTCATTGTTTGAATAGTTTGTATTATGGATGTGAAATTGCCCTCAAGCAGGTTAGTTAAAGTAATAAAGGCTTCCCTGCGCCTCAGGAGCCACTCCCTTTGTGATATGACCTTTCTGTGACTTCTGAGCTCAACTCATTATGAAGACAGACAAATGTGTATTTTAAGTCTTCTTGAAAGCTTTTCAGGCATTATGCTTCATAGTAAGGTACCATTTTTTTTTCCTCATGTTCTAAACCGGTTGCAATAGAGAGTGTGAGGGAGAAGAAATAATCCTAGAATTGGTTAGGAAAACCTCTAAGATCATCAAATATGTCATCAATATAAGCACTGTCCCTAAGGACCACATCTACTCATCTTTTAAATCCGTCCAGGCTTGGTCACTTCACCACTTCCCTGGGCAGTGTGTTCCAATGCTTGACAATCTGTTCGGTGAATAAATTCTTTGTAATATCCAATCTAAACCTCCTCTGGTGCAACTTGAGGTTATTCCCTCTCATCCTGTTGCTTCTCACCTGAGATAAGAGACTGACACCCCCTCCACCCCTGGCCACAACCTCATTTCAGGTAGTTGTAGAGAGTGATGATTCTTCTCAAAGCTAAAAGTCACAACCTTAAAGAGCATTTTATGCCTTGTTTTGGTTTGAGGTGGGTGAGTGGGGTTTTTTTTACATCTAGAATTAGGTTTTCTGTGCTGGAATTTCATAGTTTCAGAGCAGTGTGGGGGTAGCACATGGTCACTCTTGTAGTGCTTTAGCTTCAAATCAGACCTGTTTGTCCCACCCCAGGGCAGGTGGCACAGTGTGCCCCAGTTCCATGCGGCAATCTCTTCAATTTCACGAGACATCCTTGCCCCCTGCTCCTGTTCTATGCTGAGCTCATCGTTGCCCTCATTGCAGTGAGCAAAAGGCACCATTTTGTGTGTGGTGTTGCACTAGGCCTGTCCACGTATTGGGCCAAATTTCACTTCACCTCACCTCAGGCCACTCCTCAGTGCAGTGGTCACTGTTTTGGTGTGGGGGCTCCAGCAGGGCTGAGTGTTTTTGGGAACAGCTGGTGTGTGTTTGGGAGCACCTTGGCATGGGACATGCAGCTTTCAGCCATGAGGGTGGGAAGGTGCCAAAGTGGCCGCTCCATCCTCAGGCCCTCACCACCCCAGCGGTGACGGGGCAGTCGTGAGTCCTGGCCATTTCAACACAATGTAGAGCTTGGCTGACAGTCCAGCATGTGTTTCACATCCCCAAACCACGGCTTTAAAAGAACCCAAATGTGGCTGTTGCAGCAGAGAGCCGAGGCCTTTCCGGCAGCCTGTGCCCTGCTGGTGGCTGATGGGGCTCGAGGAGCGCCCAGGTTGGGTGTGCAGCTCTGTGAGAGCATCCTGCTGGCTGGGGCCCATCACTGCCACCCCACAGGGCTCTGGGAAGTGGGAATGACCATCCCTGAGAGCCAGCAGGGTCAGGGATGAGCCTTCCTGAAGTGCTGGTGGTGCGGTGAGGGCGTTTCTTCACATGTCAGCGCTCATCGTCTGTGCCGGCAGCAAATGTGGTGGGTAGAGAACTTCTTCTATGAGGTATGGATTTCTTGTATTTAATTGATGGTTTGAGAAGAAGCACCAAAAACTCTGGAAGTTGCTGTAAACTACCAGGGCTGTAAGTTGGAAGTTGCTGTAAACTGCCAGGGCAACACTGCAGAAAGCTTATTTGTATCCATATGGTGCTGAGCAGGTCAGACAGGGGCGCTGTCTGTGGAAACCCTCAGATTGCTGAGGTAGAAGTGGGAGAAATAAGCAGAAATGCTGTAAAATAGTAACTTCATAAATGTTCTCATTTCTAGCCTCACACCAGTTTTGCAGTATTTGTTGGATTTTCTGAGTATGTGTGTTCAGAATTACCAGATAATTTCTGCAGATTTTCCTGGTTGAAGGTGGTTCAGGGGAAATGCGGTAGGTGAAGGCATTGGACCAGGGCTGGAGAGCACCTCATGGTGCTTTGCAGAAGGGTACAGGGGCAAGCAGAGCACTAGTACTCAGTTTTCAGCAGATATATGGGTGCTGAGGTTGGTTATTTTTCAAGTTAGTCTCTCAAAGATTCAGTAGAAATTCACCATTTGTAGAAAAAAAGTGTGTTGAAAAAGCCTCTTTCCTATGATGTTTGTTAGAAGTGCAGACAATTTTTTCATCTGAGCAAATATTTGTAGGAAATTTTATGTGTAGAGGTGTACTTGGTTTGCCCTGCAGAATTTTCCAGGGTGCATTTGGGAGCATTTTGCTCACTCAGCTGTAATCTTAACATGAAGTGTGGAACTCGGTACACCATTTCCATTTCAAAGATCACTTAATATCATTTCTGCAAATTTTTTAATTTGTTTAATTAAACTTAGCACTCCATTCCACTTCATTAGATCTATTTAATTTTCATGTATCTAAGCAGTTTTTCAAGTACATAATTAAAAGAATAGTTTTATAAAATCAGTACTTTTTTTTATTAACATCCTCCAGAACAGGAACTGTATTTTCCTGTTGATTAGCACATGATGATAAAAGCATTAGCATAACGTAATAAGAAGGAAGTAATCTAGTCCTGTTTGAAATGCCCACCCTGAAGCTGGCCAGCAGGTATTTTTAAGAATGAAAGATATGTATGCTTTACTGAAACTTTGTAGGAGAAGTGAATGCAACAATAATCTTGGTATTAATTTTTTGCTAGCAGTGGGGAGTGTTTTTCCTGAGGGGAAGTGGTGTGTAGTTTGCAATAGGGAGTTCAGCTTTGGGTTTCAGTTCAAGCACCATACAGAGGTAGATTTCATTAAGACAATTCTTGCAACTGAAGTAGGTGGGATGCAGAAAAGGTGACTTGCACATGGTCAGTCAATGAACTGGAAGCAGAACAGGGAGAGTCCCCAGCAGTTTTGTCATACTAGAGGAGACAAGGCTGCAATGGTTCTCATGTTGCCTGGTGGCTACAGCCTGTGGATGCCTGGAGCAGGAGATAATGTTTTAGAAATTGATCTCTGGGTAGAATGAGGATTAATGCCATTTGCATTTTCTTCTGATAGGGCAGTGGTATGACTGAAGGGAAAAATTACTATATACCTTCATCATCATCATCTTAGCAAAATAAAAAATGCTGTGTGGACATGGTGTACAGTTTCTGTCTGTAGCTATTTGAAAAATGGGCAACAACTATAGATGGAGAAGGTGAGGAAACAATGTCTTATTCCACAAGAGCCACCTACAACTGCCTTACACTCAATAGCCTGCAGGATTCATAGAATGAAAACTAATCCACAGTACAGCAACAAGATGAATCTGTGTAATTTAGTTCCCTGAACTCACACTAACTTCTGTGTCCTTTGAAGCTGATTTGCAATATATTCTTCTGCTAAACTGTTTTATGCAGCTGGAATTTTGTATGCCAGAAGACATACAGTCCTGAGGAGTGAGTGAATCATTCACTGTGTACTTGGAGGCTTTGTTGTGTGTGTGTGCTTATGTGTGTTTGTGTGTAAATATTTGAGGGTGTTATTTGAAAGAAAATATGAAAACTGGGAAACATATGTTCGTGATTTAGTTCCCTGAAATGCCAGACAGCTGTCTCCCAGATTTCTTCCTTCCAAAGGCCTTACAAATTGTGCACCATGTGCCCCACTGCACTGTGGCCACTGTGCACATCTTACCTCACCCTAAGTGTGACAGTGTGCACAGTACACGTTGCCATTACACTCTCAAGGCATTTATTAGTGCACTAAAAGCCCATAAATCCTCTTCCACAGGAGGAAGATGAGTGAGATTTGTGGCATGGCTGAGGTCCACTTGAGTTCAGATGTCATTTTAATCCTATTCAGCTTCAGAATGAAACCAAAGCAAATGAAACGATTTCAAGTCTCCATACCTGCTATAGATAAATGTTAGAAAAGCTCTGTCAATGCATAAACATTATTGTTTTAAAATAATATTTTAAGAATTAAAAATGTTGTGGAAACTTAAACTGTATCTGACAGTTCAACTCCAATAGATATAATTAAGCCAAGGTTTAATTAAACTATATTACTTTTAATCTCCTTTCATGTGTCTTATGTAGAATAAAATTAACTACATGTGGCTCAGTCTAAAGGCAGGTGTGGTAAATGGCAATCCTTGGGTCTCACATTTAAGCTCTGTGAGTGTTTTTCTTGTGAGAGGGAGGAGCAGAACATTTCCATGACACTTGAAAACCAATAGGATTGGTAGCTCTGTTGATAAAACTCTTAACCAAATGTTTTCTCAGATTTCAGTTTTATGGATGTTGGTAAAAGTTGCCAAGGTTAAAGGATTGGTTATTCACCTGTTTCTTTCTTGATCCACCCTTTAATTTGCCTTTATGAGGCCATTGCCAGTTTGTGAGGAATGTTTCTGTGACAGGCCAGGCCTCAGAGCAGTGCTTGGGGTGCTGAGAGCCCCCTGCTGCTGGGTTTGCCTGCATTTTGGCATGTGAGTCTTCTTCCTTGCAGGAGGTGGTGGCAGGGCAATGACCATATAACCTGAGCATGTTTATTTGGCAAGAGGAAATGAAAATGGAATGGAATGGCAAATGTGCTTTTGCTTCATTTAGCAAAAGGTGCCAAAAATTATTTGGCATGAGAGGAGCTGGACAATAAGCAGTGCATCTTTGCATTTACATGTGCATCTGTTTGATATGAAAACTGAGCAGCACAGGCTGGGAAACCAAACTGGTCTGGCTTAGGGGTCAGGTGTATGGGCACAGCCAGCCTGCTGCAAGTGGTGACACCTGGCTCTTGGCTTGCTCTGACATCAGCCACTGCTGGTCCCTGTTGATCTGCAGAAAAGGGGACCATTTTGGTCCCCTCATTTTGGCTTGTTTTTCCTTAAATATTGTAGCTGAACTTAACTGATGCAGTAAATATCCCAGTAGGCAGGCTAACCCACCATCTTTATAAGCTACTGCAGAGCCACTCTGGGGCTCTTGCAATCCTATTAAAGAAGCTTGGTCCCTAGTTGCTCTGAAGAGGAGGAGAGTGCTCTTTGAACTACATTCTGAGAAGATCAGTATGTTAAATATTTCAGACTTAAATAGGAATTAGCAACATTGTTCTGTCTGAAAGTGATTAATTTTGAGAGCTCCTCTGGCAATCGCTGTTAAAAGTCTTTGTATTAAATTTGCCATATTGCAGTCTCTGTTTCCATTCCATGTTTGAATGGCAGTTCATTCCACAGGCTCAGTGCAGGGGAATTATGATGGCATTCAATTAGCCAGGTAGCCTCTGAAGATTTGCTAATGTACATATAAAATAGAAATTCACTCTTAAAGCCTCTCTGACCTGCACTTTCATTTTAACCACTAAATAATGGTTATGTAATGTACAAAAGGCAGCCACTCTGGTGGCATCCCAGGGATGAGTGGTGTCCCTTGTATACCACAAGCACAGTTTGCACTGATGGGACAGAGACCTGAGAGCTCACAAAATGCTAACACTGCTTTGCATGAGAAAGTCTTGTGTAAAATCAGGGGTGTGGAACTGGTAGATCAAAGGTTGTTTAGAACCATTTTGCAGCAGTGAATGAAGGTTAAAATCCAAATTCTGGTAAATAATATATACCCAAAGATTATCCCTTGATTTTTTTTTCTAAAAATTAGAAAACATATGTGTATGTGTTTATATGGTAATGTCAAAGATAGGTATTCCATGTGCACAAGGAAGATCTCTGCTTTCAGGATGTGTGACTTTCATTGTAGATAAAAGGAACTGACAAAGAAATAAAAGAACAAAATTAAAACTCCAGGAGAGAATAGAGTATGCAAGACTCCCTTGTTAACAGCAGACATCTGCCAACATGCAGACAAGCTATGAGGGGAGCTTGTTTTGTCCTTAGAAGCATTACGTGGAAAATAGTCCTACCAGTATTAAGTTGTGTACACTCCAAACCAAAGAGTCCCTTGTAACAAATTCTTTATCAGATTTCACATAAAACAATCTCACCAGTTTATTCATACCACAGTTTTTTGCTTTTGATCATTTATGTGTTTTGTTGTTGCTTTTTATTGTTCTGGTTTTAATTTTATATTGAAAGTTACATTGCTACTCATCTCTTCTGTTTTTAATATGATTATTATGTGTGGAATCTTAACAGATTATAAATTCTGCTTGTTTCTAGGACTGGACTTTTTTTTTTATCTCAGGCTTCATAAAACTGAAACATTTTTTAAACGTTGAAGAGCCAGAAAAAAAGAGTAATCTATAACTAATAGACGTTGCATATTTCAAGCAAAATAGGACATACTATTCACTAGAAGAGATTCCTATAAATTCCAATATGTGTAAAGCATTCTGAACAAAGCAGTTTTAATACACAACAGTAGAAATGCCAAATGTGGTCTATCACTTAAACAATGTATTTCTGAGCAAGAGTTTGCTGGTGTTTTAATGATGTTTCTATTACTATTTAAGCTTTCAGGGAGATGAAATATTTTACTCTGAGTGATGAAAACTAAGAAGCTGTTAGAGTGAACAGATGAATGAGAGCATGCAAAACATACGCCGTGAAATTCCATGTTTGACCTGACCGTTGAAATAGAGCTTGAGTTTTGAAAACAAACACACACAAAAACAACAGAAACCCCTACAAAGGAGTTTTGATGTGTAAAGGTCTAGATCGCTAATGCCAAGGAATTTTCTCAGTTTTGAAATGCTTGCAGCAAGTGTTTGTAATCCCTCTCTGAGCTGACTGTTGTGCAAAGTACAACACTAAAGGAAAGCTTGTGCAGAACATTGTGATGCTGAAAGGAATGGCTTGCGAGTCTGTAAGTAAATAGAGGCCAGGGCCATGCAGGATTTTCATTATTAATTTCTCAGTTGTTTTTCAACTGAGTATTGTCAGAGCCATATTTGTAATCTTTAACTTTAGTTGGAATTTAGATAACATCCCACCAAAAACACTGTACACCCCACTTTCAGCTCCATTTTTTCCTGACTCAGTCTCTGCGGAGGGATAGAATGTAAGAAAATAAAGATAATGCAGAAGGTAATCTCACACCTGAGGAGTTGCAGCTGCACTAATCACCAAAGATCAGGAGCAGGCCTGCCCTTAATAGGCCACAGCTGTGTCCAATAAGAAGACAAGTGCTACAAAAGAGTGGGTTAGCTGGGTGAAGAGAGAAATTGTTGTTGGTTGTGCTGTGAAGAGAGATGGAGTTTGTTGGCTGTACTTGAAGAAGAAGGAGTCAGTGCTGCGAGGAGATGCCCATGAGAAATCACCAAGAAGGTATGGAAAATTTGTGATAAGATGACAACAAGTCTCCAGTTTTGCTCTTGAGGCTCTGACCTTGTGTCCACATGAAGTAATCTGAGCAGGTAAAATCTACAGAAGAAGTCAATTTTTTTTTTCCCCAGCCTTGATTTAGCAAAAGGTACCATTTGCCAAACTGCTAGGTGATGACATCTCTCATTTGGTATTGAGAAACTGGGGAAAGACTGTGCTGGACTGTGAATTGTATGAACAAGAAGTTTATTCTCAGTAAAGGGTATCAACCTGTAGCAACGTTCTGGCTTGATTCAAGGAGGTCAACTTTACACTGGCTAAAACTAACATAAAAACCCCAGAGATGGTATCTCATTTATCAGTGTATGAATTAAGAACCAGAGATGGACATTCCCTTCAGAAGGCAACTTACTGCAGAAATTTAAAAATTATACAGTAGCTCATGACTTATAAGGAGGTGGTGGCAGTAAGATAAAACTTCATCCAGTTTCTCCAGTACTTCAAACAGGATGAGACAGTTTGCTTTTAGCTACAAAGGGACACTAAACTGAGAAGATTAGAGCTGAGCATGTATGGTCTGTCTATTAGGTAATTTATTTCAGCAGGGAAGGCATTTCTCAGTTACAGCAGTTAAAGCTGTTGGTGTTTTAGTGGGAACCCCTTAGCTGTTGAAGTTAACATCATGGAAGAGAAAAGTGTCCATATTTTCTAAGGGTCTTGCATATATTTTCAAAGAACAATACTGAGAATTGGTTTTCTCTGGGAAGCAGCCACTCTGATAAAATTGTCTTAAAGTGTATTAGCCATGTTTGGGGGTGGTGAGCAAGGCAGAAATGAAGTGGAGCTGGCTCAAGGCATTTTGACTTGAGTGGTGCTGGAGTCAGCCTGCTGCCACCTGGCTGGGTGCATCATGTCCTGCACTGCCTGCACCTCCACAAAGTCTCAAAAGCTTCTTCTGCACCTGCAGCCCGGGTCAGGCACTGGGTGCCTCCCTCCCTCAGCTGAGAACCTCTTTGGGAGCTATTGGCTTCTTGCTTGTTCTGCCCTGCCTGTGCTAAGCAGTCATGGGGAATGTCATGTTCTTTCTTCACTGACTGGGGGGTCAGGACAGGCAAATTTCTGTGTCCTTTTAAGACTTTACCCTCTGAATTATTCCACCAATGCAAAAGAGTCAATGGACTGATCCCAAGCCTGTAAGACAATCTTTGTTTAAAGAAGAGGAGAGTTATATTTCAGCATTTTTGTGACAATTATAGTAATCAAGCTAAATTATCCATAAACCAGAAAAAGGTATCAGTTTTACATTTGAAGGAAAGTTTTTTATTAAAAGATAGTTTTGTTTGGTATTTTATGCCTGGGATATAACCGCTTTAGCCACCCAGAAACCACTGTGGTTGTTTTTTTCTCTATTATTGCTGGGCAAAGTTATTGAGGAAAAATATTAGAATCTGAGGCAATTCCAAAAGATGTTTTCTTGCCCTGACTTGGTAATTCTGCCTTCATAAATTCATGCTGTCTTGTGGATTGTCATCCTGGTTATATATCTCCTTTCACCACAAAAAGCCTTTTAAAATGGGGAATAAATTCACGTTGTGGATCCGGAATTCAGTTTGGATTAGCAGCAAGGTGGAAGGGGGATTTGCTGTGCCCAGAGTCAGGGCAGGGAGTCTGTCCCTGCCTGTTTCTGTAGAGCTGCTCCTGCCTCCCTCCTCAGGTGTTGTCATAGTGGGCACTTGTTTGGAGTCATTCTGTGCAAGCTCCTGTGCTTTTGTTGCCAGTAACCCATGCACTGAGCAGAAATTAAACATTTAAAGGTATTCATAATATTGTAAAATTTATGGGTTTTTAAATTTTAGGGCTTTATTTGTTTGGTTGGGGTTTTTTTGAGAGTAGCTAATTAGACTTGTTCTTTATTCACATATTCCCAGAAGTTAATAATTGTGAAAAAGTCACCAGCTTCTCTCTTAGCAACACTGTGCATTTTTGGAGATGAGGAGGCACAGCTTCTTCAATAACTTTGTTGCCTAAACTTTTGTTAAAAGACATTAAAATATTTTTACACCCACAGTGGACAAGAATATTCTTGAAAACATGTTCCTTTTGCATACTTTGAGGAAAGTCAGAGGTTCAAAACTGATTTTACAAACAGAAAATTTGACTGGTTGAACTTGTCCAATTTATTTTTGCTGAAATTTGCTATTTTGAAATTTGAGTTCTTTGCCTGTGCACATACCAGGCTAGGGTTCCTTTTTCCAAGCATAATTTCAATGGAAGGATTTATTTCAACGATTACATTGTATTCATTTCACTTACCAAATTAAAAAAAATAATTCCATTGAAATTCAAAAAATAAACCTAAAGCAGTGTAAATTATTTTTGTAAAATCTATCTTCAACACTGAATGAAGGAATAAAGTCTGGAATAATTCCTGCGCTGAAAATGAAGACATCTGGGTTCATTCTTGGCTCCACTGTTGTGTTTTGCTTAAGGAAATTGTATAATCTGTCTCAGCTTTAGTCTGTAAAACTAAAGAATGTACAAAAGTGTTGTGAGACTATTGTTTCTCATGAGAGCAAGTGCAAAGCAAGTTAAGAGCAATAGTTTTAGCTGCTAAATATAGGGTTGTTATTCATGATAGTCACTTTATGTATTGTATGTGATTTATATGGTGCATCTAGCATTTTCCATCTTCATGCGTCATTCTGATTTCTACAGTTGCACTCATGATTCTGTGAGTATTTCCAATATAATTAGAGAACAAAGTTCAGCTGGTATTAATGAGCAACTATAAATATCATTTAGTGGGTAGTTCTTACCCATAACTGGTTAGTTGCTTAGATCACATGATGTTTTTTCTCCTCTTGGGTTAGATTCAAACCCAAGAGAGTAATAATTACTACTTACACAGTGACATCCAGTTAGTGACTCCTTTCAGAGATGGATGCAGCCAGCTGAGTACTTGTGAGCAAGGCATTACACAATCCTTCAATGGCAACTCTTGCAAGTCTGCTGTTTAAAAATTGCTGAGTCTTGTATTATTTGTCATTTTTTCACCAAATTTTTATTCTGTAGCACTCAAAAGTCTGAAAAGTACAAACTTTAATTATTTTGAGCGACTTAAGTCACTCAGAACTTTATAATGCACAAAGGCAACTAACAAAGCACGGGGCCAAGTGCTGGAAAGCAGGACATGTGAGAGTCAGCTCTGCCGCACCTGCTGGGTCTTGGCTGCATTTGGCGCTGCTGGTGCTCTGTTTCCAGCACAGTATTTTCTTCCATGCTCCAAGACTATACATGGCAAAGGTAGGTTTTCTTAATCACCTTGAACTACAAAATATCTTGTTCCAGAGACTGGATCTGGGTTGTGTTTTTGGAGACTCTGTAGAACCGTTAATAGGTTTCAATGGAGGACTTTGCATCTTTAACTTGCCCCAGTGTTTTTAGAGGTTTTGGGGGGTTGATTAACTCATTTTGTTTTCATGTTCCTATCTGCTAGATTTTCCCCAAAGGAAGTCTTGTGATTAGGTTTATAGGCTCCCCCTCCAGGGAGAGCTTTTTGATGCCTTTTCTAGTCTCTAAATAGCATTTTCCATCTGTTTCTGCTTGCTGGCTTTGGTTGTTCTAGTGCTTGTTTTTGCAATTTTTTTTGCATACTGTATTTTCTTACCATTTTATATCACTTGTGAAATTTATATATTTACCAGAGATCCCACTTTTGTAATATTTGACCATTCCTTCAGTCTTGTGAAATAGCAGTGGTGTCATCTCACCTCACCTCATAGACAAGGTAGAGAAAAGTGTGAGGGATATTTAAACGGTCCCAGAGAAGTTCCTGAACCCATGGCTTGACGTGTTAGTCCAGGTTCTGTGCCATGACTTCTTACTTCTCTGTCCAGCATATCAAAATTGAGTTGATATTGTGATGATTTTTAAAACTGCTTCATCTCTTGGGAACACTAGTTTTCATAGACTATGCTGGTACCTATTCAGGAAAAAAAAAGGTTATTTTTGCAGCTAAATAGCAAAGAAGGTTTGGGCAGGTGCAGAAAAACTGGTAAAAATTTCATTGGTAGAAATTTCTGAGAAGTTAAAAAATACTAAGACATATAAATATTATATAGTGCACAGGATGTAGCAACTTGCTGAAGTGTATAGCTGCTCATTGAGGCATATCTAAGCTTCTCTTCCTCCCAGCTCTACTGAACTTGTAAGAATCTGCTACGACTTTAAAGTACAAAAACACCAAAGCAGATCCGTAATCTCCAGGGCTGTAAGTGTTAAGTCCAGCAGCTTTCACTTGCTGCACGGTTCCCTTCTCCAGGATAAGGGAGAGCAGAAAATCTGTGTTCTCTGCCTTCCTGGGAAGGAGAGAAAGGAGAGTGGCCTGCCCACTGTGCCCTGGCCACTTCAGCTCTTCTGGGTTACTCGGGATACTTAATTTGAACATTTGGGAAAGAAAAAATACAACATGGAGCAGTGTTTGGAGCTGCTGTGGACAGGATACTTTTACACTAAGTCATTTTCCGAAGGAAAATGATTCTTGTAATGCTCTTAGCCAGAAATGTGTTGGAATGCTTTTCAGGATGTCTTGGAATAGCACAATAAGTTCGCTGTACAAATCTAATTATCTCAGCTTTCTTCTTTTTTTTTCTTTTTGGCAATGTTATTTGATTTATTTTTGAAGCTGTTAATGAACTGCATTGGGAAAGAGATTACATGATTTATGTAACATTTATTTTCTTTTATTCTTTGTGATCTGCCTTGTTATAAACCATGAATTGTTTAAGTGCTTTTTTTGCTTTGAACTAGCAGGAGAGTGGCAGCATCTCTTGTTGGATTTGTTCATTTTTTTAAATGAACCTGAAACATGACTTACACACCAGGCTGTACTTTCACACAAAGGACATCTCTGTGGTGATCCTCTGTTTTTGAAAGAATAAGTGAGGTTCTCTTCCCACCTTTGGCCTCACTAATGAGATCTATAGGGGGGAATCAACATCAGTTTTCTCTGATGGCATAATGACAGAGTTTCCTGGAGATTGAG
>NW_005054343.1:878886-898407 GCF_000277835.1 Geospiza fortis | reverse complement strand
CACAGGCATGCATGCTCAGCTGGAGGAATGCTTTTTTTCTAGACTAATGTAGTTTTCTAGTCTCTGAGTAGAAGTTCAGGACAATCTTTCTGCCCAAATATTATTTAATGTTCCTGAGAGTGAGAGCATTCCCTTGGCCATTGAAAGCAAGTAAGTTTATTTTCTACAGATAAGAAGAAGCTTTTGTGCAAGTTTGGGAAATCCTGACCAAGTGGAGAAATCAAAATACTGAAAAATTAGGTTATTTTAATTTAATATTTTTAAAATATCTCTAGAAGCAATGGTTAACTAACAATGTAAGTAAAAGTTGTATGGGACTCTGTTTTATAGGTTTAGTGATGTTCTACAGCTGAGAATTCTGGTGTTTTGGAGCAGTTTCTCAGGAGTGTAGAGCTTGGCATGCCAGATTACAAGGCTCTAGAGAAAAACTTCAAGGGAAACTAATCTTGCAGTCACTTTTTGTTCTTTCAAGTAGTTGACCTTAGTTTTTACAGTGGTTTCAGCTATTAAACAAGTCTCCTTTTTTGTTACGTTTTAATTGCAAGAATACTCTATATGTTCTGAACCATAAACAGAGGTGAAATTGCTGACTGCACAGATAGCCCTGTCACTGGAATTATTGCAATAATATTTTGTAGTCTTTGTGGCAACAACTTTTTCAAGGAAAAATAAAATCCTGATCTCAGCCAGTTAACTACTTTATATTGTGGAACATATATATAAAACATATAAAGCTATACACATTGTGTATATACACATGTGTACAACATTTTTTTAAATATAGGAGTTAGTATTAAAAGCCAGAATCCTTTTGCTGGTTTTGAACATCAATTAATTTCCAGCCTAAGAAATATTTCCTACCCCCATTTTTCACAGTGGAGACATTCTGTCTTCTGCCTATAACTTGTGTTTGAGCAAATTTTGATCTTAACGATGAAGGAAAGAGAGATGGTGTTTGCATTTTCTTTTCCTCCCACTGAAACTAAGGGAAAGCAAAAGTGATGTTAATTGAGGAATTAGTTCATGTAAAGGGTCAGTAGCTGGGGTTAGTACTTAAAAGTATTTCTTCTCTAAGAAAAATAAATACAATGTGCAGTTAGCATTAAGTAGTGCAATTTTGTACCTCAAATTATTTAGAAAGGTAAAATATTTTCCCTATGATTTTGTGACTCTGTAATGTAATATCAGCAGTTTTGTGCTGTTCAGCTGAGTTTGAAAAATGACATTGTAAACTTTTCTTGGTTAGTCCCATTTTTGAGGTGAGGTTATACAAAGTGTCAAGCCCATGTCTCTTGTGGAGTCTGTGTGAGTTGAGAGTACCTCAAGGGTGTGTTACTGTGTAGGACTTGCATTTCCAGAAAAATGAAAAAAGGCAATACAGAAGGGCTAAGGTGGGAGGCCAGCTGTCTATTAGATAGTTTCTATAAATAAATGCTTTGCACTCTGGAGGATGCTGGCCAAACACTGTGACATGTCTTTGTATCTGGCTTGCAGGGTATCAGTGTGTTGTGACATTTACCCATTTCCTAGAGGGATAAAATGTGTTCCTGTGTGACTTGCAAATCCAGCCCGGTTTTATAAAGCATGGGTAGCTGTTTCCTGAGCAGCCACAGTATTTGCTGGATGATCAGGGGCACCTCTCAGCACCCTCACCGAGTGCTGCTGGAAAACCCTGAGCAGCACAGAGGGATGTGGTGCCAAAGGTCACCCCAAAGAAACCACCCAAGCTTTGGAGCAGTTCCTGCTGCTGCAGTAGCAGAGCTCACAGTCCTCTGTGCTCCAGTGCCCAAATCCCACCCTCAGTGCTGTGCCTGATCAAATGCTTACAAAGCAACCACACAAACCCCAACACAAATATCTCAACAGTCAAACCATTCCTCACCAGTCAGTTATACTCCCTTGTACCTGTAATGCAACACTAAATTTTGGTTTACAGGAGCTTGATTTTGATTGAAAACCCAACTGCTCTTTAAGATGTATGGGAGCACAAATTTGATTGAGAAACCAAACAACCTTCAGACCAAAATCCATTTTGGGTTAAGTGTGATGGTGCATTTCTATATGCATTTAGAATATTCTCTTTTTAATCAGTGTTATTCCATGTAGCAGTGTCCATCTCTGAACATAAACTTTAATACTCACAACATAATGTAACACATTGTTTTTCACAGCAGATTTAACATTATCCTGAATTTTTTTCTTTTCTTTGGTTTGTTTATTTACAGAGAAAAATACCGCAGGAGCTAGAGCTTCATGATTTCTATCAAAAGGTAAGAACTACTTTGTTCAAAGATACCAGAATGATATTTGTCAGTTCAATATGAATCTGGTTGTAAAAAAAGAGGTAACAATGATACATAAAAACAAAATTTAATGAAAAGAACTCACATTATGAGTGAATTTCATGAATCATGTAAAGGTGTGCATAAAAAATTGAATATGTACACTTTAGATCTCAGATCTGATAAATATTTCATTGGATTAAGAAATGCACTCTTGAAGCTTACCTGTATATAAAACATAAGAATGCATTAGGGAGGTAAGGTACTCTGTCAATTAACACACTTGTGTATATGTCTGTCACTGAAAAAAAAATCTTTGTAATTATTAGACTTAAGGTGGCTGTATCTTTAAAATTTTAAAAATGGAGGCTTTTGAATGAATAGAACTAACTGCTGAGGTCACTACTTGCATAAAGTGTGATTGAGGAGAAATATAACTATGGGATCTGCTAATACATGCACTTAAAATACAGCATTGATGTTCTAAACTGTCATCAGTGGAGTCCTCTTTGAGGGGAAACAAGGTTTAGTTCTGCTGCCACCAAAATCAGAGCTAAGATTACAAAAGCAGAGCTACTCCAATACTTGATGCTTTGGACAGCTGGCTATCAATCTCCAAATAACACCATGTTTTAGACCTGCAAGTTCTAGGGAATTCCACTGTCATGAAAACGCTGTTCTGGGTCAGCCCAACATTCAGATGGGGGGTTGAGACTTTTGGGTCATGAAAAGTGCACCTGGAACTGGATTTAGTCCTCTTGAACACTTGAATGTCTTCATCGCATTACCTGTTCAGCCTTCTCTCAATGCAGCATTTCTGGGAGCTCCCTTCAGCATTAGGGTTTTCTGTAAAGGTTCTCCTTCATCTTCAGCCTCACATTTATAATGCACAGAGGAGTTTTTTGATGGGAAGTATCAATACCATATTGAATGATTCTATGGCCTGGATTTGAAAAGCCTGGGTACCAATAATCAGTTTAGTTTCTTTGGATTTTATTGATAGTGAATTAACAGATGGGTATTTCTTTCCTGATACCTGATATGTGACTGTGTGAAAATGTTGGCAATTCAATATAATAGCAGGGAACTGACTCTTTAATAAGGGAAAAGAAAATGTAACGTGAATTCAGTAAGTGATAAACTAATGAGTTATCAGCAAGCAGGGGGAATGCTAATACTTCTTCAGAAGCAGTGACAAATAGTAAAGAATGTGTTTCTGCCACTTTAGAAAGACAATGGTTTGGGTTATTTTGAAATGGATGTTTCTGTTCATATGTCTTTCATCTACCTGCTTATGCATTTGTATAGATCTATTCTTTTAGATTCAAGCTGCCTTTAGATGTTGAGGGGAGGAGAGACAAGCATTTTCAGCATTGGAATCATCCTAACTGGCAATGAGCAATGTACAATGCTTTCTGAAGAATAGGTACCAGTTTCTAAACTAATCTTACTGCTATAGGTACAGTTTTGAACTGCAGAGCTGCATATGAATGTGGTACTACTGCAAAGTTCTGCCAGTGTAATTAATATCAGAATTTGGCTCAGGTTCTGCAAAGTCTTTGTGGCCGTGTTTTGCATGAAAAATGCGTTTGCAGTGGTTGTGGTTTTATTCTGATGTGGCTGAGATCAACAACTGCTTACAGAATCAAGAAGCCATAATTATATTGTGAGCATTAAGATGTAATGCACACAGCTTCTTATGCATCCTCCGTACCAGGGCAACCTTATCTTGCATATCAGTTACCAGTTCATAATGGAGCAGATGTGTTATTGCATGTTTCTGTGCTTTTTCTTGCTGCTGAACAAGGCTGTTTCCTTCCCTCCAGTTCCAAATAAAAATGCTTTAGGAAAAAAAAAATCCCGTTCTCTTACCCACATTGTAACATCCAATAATGTTGAGTGTTCTGAGGTTTGAAGATGAAAGAAACAGGCTGTAAGTTATGGAGTTGGAGGACAATATAAACAAAGTGACCTTTGGTATCATGCTTGCCATGTTCTGATGAATAAATTGAGTTCATGTTTAACATTCAGATAATATTCCTGGCAGGGGAAAACATTGCCACATTAAATGTTCAGATCAGAAATGTTCAATGCAGACTAAATTAAGTTGGATCTTAGGACAGCAAACTTAAAATGAGTAACATGTGGCAATATTTGATTTAAAAAGAAATGTTTCTTTTTCCTTTTCCCCTTTTTTAAAATTTTTTTTAATACTGTAAGTTTAAAAGTATAAAGATACACATGCCACAATGCAGTGCCAGGAACGTTAACTGCTTTTGATCTCCCTCCTCAGATATTAACGTCTCCCCCTGAACACCCCCCTTGTTTGGCGTCTTAAGAGTTTTCATACCAATAAAGATGCAGAGAACAGCAGTCTTTGCTTCTGTTTCTTCAGCTTGTTTTCTTAGTGTTGCATGATCTATGCCCCAGAGAGGTCAATTTTAATCAGCCCCCAGGCACTGCTTAATATTTAGGGCCAAATTGTCAAAGAAGGCCTCTGCTGGATTTTGATTAGTGAGCATACGATCGTTCCTTGCACTGTTGAGCCTCCCAAACACATGTATGTTTTTGCCTGCCAAAATCCAGTCCTAAACTCTTTGAAGTGAAGATGTGGTCGTCCATGCTACTGACATGTGCGTTCTTTGTTTGCAAATTGAATAGTTGCACATCTGTCTCTATCCGCCATTGATTACTGCTGTACAGCTGCACCTGTATTTGATTGTGGGAATGAAAGGGTTGGGACTGGAATTTATTTTTGGAAATGCAGTGCCAGCTTTCTGTGAGATCAGTGTGATTCTCAGTCATTACTGCTTTGCTGTTTTTGCAGTTTGATCTCTGTAGAAATCTTTGGTCTGCAGGTATTGAGAGTAAAATGTAACTATATTGCTAGCATTTTAATAAAAGGTTTCTTGGCTGCATGAGTGCATTGAGTCCAGGGGGAAGATATATAAATCTAGTCATCCTTGAAAAAGACCATTAGTCATTCTGGCTTAAGCAGTGTTTAAGGGAGCAGGAACTTCATGCACAAGCTCCTTTAGATGGCTGTGATGATTTTTCAGAATTACAATTCCAGTAGGAATGCCAAGCATAAGCACAGAATAATGTCTTTTGCAAGGCACAAATGTTGGTGCTAATAGAGAACTGTGTCCAAAATAGCAGTGATTTACATAAGTACTGCAGAGCAGAAATATCCAGTATTTTGATGCCACTTAGATATATTCTTCACTGAGATGAGGGAGGTGCTACACCATATCCCAGTTATTACGTATGCATGTGGTTATATTCTGAAAGATTGAAAATATTTCAAGATCAGGACTCTGTCTCTGTTATAAAAGAGAAAATGGTGCCTACCTGAAGGATTATTTCAGTCAAATATATAGGTTGGAGAAACACAGTCAAAGCTGTCCAAACATGCCTCAAAATTGAGGAAGGGGGTATTCTGCTTAACCCAGACTCTGTCAAACCTGCACCATTGTGACCAGCTGAGATGTGGGCTGATTTTAATGTGGTTGGGAAATCAATCTAATATTAATTCTCTATGCACACTTTCCAAGAAATCCACTTAGGAAATACGTAAGCATCTAGGACATCCCTGATAGAAAAAAAAGATTATTTTAGGTGTGGGCTTTTCAGTGGGAGCAGCAGGACTCCTTTCTTCACAGACCTTTCCTCTGCTAGCAGTGTGCACTCTGGGTTGCAGCCCTGCCCCACATGCCAGGAGCAGCAGTTGGAGCACAGCCTTTGGCTTCAGTGTGAGTGGAGAAAGGCCTGTGATGATTTCAAAAATGGGCAGGTTGGAAGGGAGCAATCAACTAATAAAAGTTCATAACCATGCAATTATGGCATAGTGACTCTGCAAGCTGAAATTCATTGGCCATTTAAGACTCTCCAAGTTGCATACCAATCTCTGAGAATTTCTCCATTTATTTTTAATTTACTTCAGTCTTACCAAAAGTTCAGCTTTTGGCATGTCCACTATACAGCATAAAACTTCAAAGAGCACACATCCAGAAACTTCACTGAGTTGCATAAGACTTCCTCTATTTGTGTTTGTGTATATGTATACAGATTCACTCCTAGCTTGTAGGATGTGCATTTTAGCTTTCTGAATTCATTCATTTGAAAAATGGTGGGTTTATATGTAAGAATCTATAAATTAACTATCATGAAGAAAAGAAATGCACAGTCATGCACATAATAGCTACAAACTGATCTCACTGCCCCAGCTCATTCTGGACACTTTTAAGGACTAAAAATAGTGTGTAAAGAATTGTTAGTTTGAGGAAGGAGCATCCCCAATCCTCCCCTAGCCTAACATTAACTTTGTGAAATGAATTTGAGAATCGTGAATTCTTGTTGGCAATAGAAAGGAATTTAGGAATGGAGAGAAAAAGAACAAGCGCAGAAAAAGGCATTCATCATGATTACTTTTATTCTTTATCTTTCAATCTTATATGAGAGGCTTCAAACTGTTGCACTGCATGCTGCATTTTTAAAAACTTTCTCAAACTATACAGAAATCTTGAATTATCTTTCAGGCTCACAGAAACTATTGAGATCTTGACAGGACAGTGTGTTCTAAAAACCAGAAAGTGAAACGGAGAAGGTCTTCAGAATACCTTATTGACCTCTGTTTGGGATAATAATTTTTTTGTCTGTTTTTAGAGCTGCTTATCCTTTGCAGCACCCTGCTCTGTGTCTGAGCAGTAGCAGGAGAATCAAAGGAAGCAGCTAATAGGTGCTGGCTTACGCAGCTTCATCTGGGCCCCATGCTGCTCCAACTGTGCCTGACTGATGGAATAGCAGCAAGTGGGGGAGTACCTGTCATTTGGCTTTACTGTTACACTCACATTTGTAGAAAGAGAATAGAAAGGCTGAAAGATTTCTGTCATGTTGTTGATGTTCAGTACCAAAACGCAGCACAGCCACAAAAAAACCATACTGGTAATGAATAATGCCTACTGTGCAACAGAAGGAAATTGTGTTTATTTTATAGGCCTTAAAGTTATTCTGTCTACTTGGTATGAGACATCCCCAAATTCTCAGTAATTTCTTTTTATTGTCATTTGTGCTGACTCTCAAGTTCAGGCTTTGGTACTAAAGCAAGCAGGCAGCATTCTTTCACTCGGGCCTTTGGGATATGTACTGTGGAAAACACTTCTTCTGATACAGAAGGTAATGAAAAGTCTCCCAACACTGAAACAAAAATGTGTTACTAGAAACAATGACAGCTTGTCAGAGTGAAAAGCAGGGTAACTTTCAGAGATGTGAA
The DNA here is from genome assembly GCF_000277835.1 of Geospiza fortis. NCBI lineage: Eukaryota > Metazoa > Chordata > Aves > Passeriformes > Thraupidae > Geospiza > Geospiza fortis. Next base: position 890,853 of record NW_005054343.1, on the reverse strand, counting down.
AGAGCAAATGCCATGTGAATTGAAATATGTATGACTTGACTTAGTGCTGGAAATATAGCTGGTGGCTTGTTTTCTTGTTTTGCTGCTTTGTTCAGCATCGTAAAGCTGAGTCTCTGATGGCCGTGGGGATTTTGTAAGAAATTTAAGCAAATGTATATATTGGCTGAAAGATGACCATAGATAGATTCTGTCACAAAGTCCTTTCCTATAGCCGGAAGTTCTGACCCTGGAGAACAGTTTGAAATTTCACTAGAGCAGGATGGATTCCATCAACTCTAAACCTTCAGCATAGAAATTTACAATTATAGTTTTTAGGCTGGAAAAAGGAACCTTTTAAGCCAACATATTTTTAATGTGTAAAGCTCACAGGGCAAGAATCTGCCTTTGTCTAGTGATCTACCTGGCTTTGAGCGAGGCCTGAAGCTCTCAAGCCTTTCCAAGCCACTTTTCCAAAAGTCCTGGTGATAAGAAAAAACATTAATCCTTGTCAGATATAATCTCAAACATCTCAGTTTCCCTCTGGCAGGTTTTCTGATATGAAAACCCTTACATGTGGTCACTGTGGGAATAAGGATTAACTCTTTGAATTTGCCAGCCTGGGCTTAATACCTTGCAAGCTTGGTGTAGTCACAGGAAAAGACATTCTCAGGTATATTTTCAAAATCATGATGGGTCATGAGCTCTTCTCCCACCCTTGCTCAGTTCATCTCCAGGAGAGCTCATAAGGGCCCCCCGCCCCAAACCCAGATCCTTGATTATAACTATTCTTCGTGAGCAGTAGAATGGTGTCCTTGCTGGTCTGGCATCCTTCACCACACTTGCACTGCAATTGTACATCCTTGAGGAGAGAGAGAGACTGAGACACCTGCTAGGAATAGAAAACTCCACTAACATGTTCAGTAGCTCCTAAGCTTTGTAAGATCATGTTATGATTTCATATGTTAAAGAGGAAATTTTAATGTTAGGATGGTCACTTGGTGGCTTAATGATTATTTTGGAAAGATATGTTCAAACAGAACAATGAACTTCATTGTTAATATCAAAGAGTTTCAGGCGTTATAACAGGTTGTCAGGCTTTGAAGGGTGCTTTTTCAGCAATGGTAACACTAAATAAAAATCTGTGGGTGGGGCAGATTCTTTCTTTCTCAAACTTCCCGTCAGTCTTGTCCTGATTTGCTCTCATCATCCTTTTGCAGAACAGGGTAAAAAACAACAGAAATGGGCACATTTATTGTCTCCTATCACATAGTCCAGGACAAACATGGATGTGAAGGCCCTGCCATCTTACACCTTCCTCTGTCTAGAGCCCTTCTTCAGCTGAGGATGACTCTGACTCTACCTTTCCATTTTCTGCTGACAGGAGCCATCCCCATGCTGAAGCCATTAAAATGGATGGAAGCTGACATTGCAGCTTTCCTAGATGCTGGTGTTTGGAAAGGGTGTTTTTCCATTATCCACCAAATCCTGCAGTAGTTGGCAATCTCAGATCAGCACTGAAGTTCTGTACCAGGTGACCTGCCAAGTCCAAAGCCATTGTAGTAAAGCTGTCAAAATGTGCAGCAAATTTGCACTCTCTACAAGTAGATTTTGAGACCTGTCATCACACCAAAACCTTTGGTTCTCTGAGTCACATTCTATAATGTACAGCTCAATGAACAACATATTAATGTTCTGTTTTCTAAATGTTGTTTTGACATCTAAATGTTTAAAACCATCTTGAGTTAATTAAATGTAGAAGCTTCTAAGTGAATTGATTGTGCTGACAACTCATCATCTAATTACCCATAATTAGGAGTAAAACAACATTAGCTAATAGAAATAATAAATAATTGTGATGGGGAAGAATATTCAAATATGCTGTCCAGCAGCATGACCATTTTTCTCCCAAGCAGAATTCATACATGAAAGCTCTGAATATAGTTGTATTTAATCACACCCTGTACAGGCATAGGCATTATTCACTGAATGGTTTAGCTTAATAAGAACTAGTCTGAAAATAGAGGATACTAAATGGTGTTTTAGGCTGATGAATTCCAGAAGCTGGGGTGTGCTTGTTAGAATAAAATAATAAAGACAAAATAGATCAACAAGGGGTTTGAAGAGACAGAAAGATATTTTTGCATCCTCTACTAGTCTTGTCAACAACATTAAAAGACGGTGAAAAAAAAATCAAAGTAACAAAGAAGTCAATTTTGTTTGTTTTTTATCAATGTTCTTCTTGCCAGTTGTTAGCTGGCAGATTTTAAACATGGAGAATAGCAAGTGTGGACAAGTTTAAATAGTTCCCTTACCTTCAGGACAGTTGAGGAGACACTGTTTTCAGTCATTTTGCTTGAATGTTTAGCACCAGAAGCTGTTTTATTTACTTATGGAATTGTTAAATGAAAAACATCTGTTTCTTGATGACCTAGCAAATATTGCAGTGGAAACCAAGTTTTCTTTTTGTGTTTAAAGCTAGGAAAAACCTTGAGTTTCTGTGCTTTCTTCAGATCTGTAGTTAGCCAAATGTTTGTCTCACCTCAGTCTAATGAGGTATAGACTCTTTGCAGGAATGAGTTCCTCACCACAGGCATCACTAGTTGTTTGCCAGTCTTTTTATTTGCTGTATTCAATCTGTTTCTAATAAATTAATTGTTTTCTATATCTTAGGTGAGGTAGAACCAATCCTTCTAATTACATATGTAATTTTTTTCATGTAAATATTACTTAGTGATCTTTGGACCAATAAAAATATAAACAAGTAATGGGTTATCAAGCAGGTACATTCAATTCTATTTCTTCTTTTTAATGTGTGCTTAATGAGCATGTATTTACCATAATTACTTACACAAAGAGAATTAGGAGTATAAATACAAATGAAAATGAGCTACTTTAGTTCTGGCTAATGCCCAGTTTGGAATACATGTAGAAAACCTGTGAGATTTGTTCAGGAAGATGCACAGACAGAAGTGACAGCAATATTGGCATGAGCACAAGGAAATGGGAATGTAAAGGTGTGTATGAGAGGAGCACATCTAACAGGCCTCCTGAGAAACAGACACAAAGGATCCAGAGGGAAACAAATGGTAAAGGAAAAGAAGAAAGCAAATAGACATGTAACCCTTTTTATTAAAAAAACCTGATTTTAAATTTAAGGAATCTAAATTCATGGTCACCTTTGTTGTATTTCCATAATTATTCCAATATTTTTGTTTTTACAAGAAGGAGAGAATTATTGTCATAAAGCGTTCCAGTTGTAAGATTTGAAGACAGCCTTTCATAATTATGCTTCTATTGCCTTTACAACTCCTTATTTTCCAAGATCAATTTTTACTTCAAAAAGTGATCCATAGATACTACCATGAATATTTATACTTAGAGAATGAAGCAGAAGCATTTGTAAATCCTTACCCTCTTAATTAATGCCAGTCTTCAAGCTTGTGTTTCCCAATGATTGATAATAAAAAGGTTTCAGTGTGGCATGGTATCCTTTGCAGCATGAATCATACAAGACCATAAAATTGTTAGCTACATCATTATGGCTGAGTGTATTGTACTAAACGAGCACATAGCAGAAAATGAAATGAATGTTTTATGTGTTCTCTCAGCTAGATTCAGGTAGTGTGCAAAACGTACCTCTCTAAACAAATCATATCCCTAAACGTGTTTTTTAAAGTTTGCATAATTAATTTGAGTTCTTTTACTGTTTTTACTGATTGAACACAATGAATTTAATTCCATGTCTTTATTTTATGTGCTGACTGGTTGAGAACTTGATTTGGCAGTCACATTAATAGAGATGTGCCTGCTTTCTTGATTTCAGTAGCATTATTTACACATATAAGGGGTCTGTTTGGGAGGTGGTTTTATGGGTTTTTGGTGTTGCTGTTTTTTGGGGTTTTTTTTGTAGCAGGAGAGGAAGAAGTGGCTGGAACCAGAAGCCTCTGGTTACAAAAGCTGCAGTAATATCTTACAGCACTGGTTATTTCATGGTTTAATGCCTATGTACCTCTTCAGTGTAGATCTCTTGGTCAGATGCCTGGCATGATGCTTTATTGTTTTTTCCCTCTGAATGATGAGATGCTATTGCAGCATGGGAAGTGTAGTCCAGGTAGAAAATTCAATTTACAACATAAGAACATACAGAGTGCAGGTAATCCATCACAACATTTTCCATGAAATGTATCAGTGCCACAGCACCAGGGACAGTGTCAGTACCTTCTGGAGCACTTGGAGTCCGATCTTACACTTGGGATCTTTACAACACAAGCGGGAGTATTCTTACTGAGAAAAATGAAAAATCAGACAATGATTGAGAATCCTTTTACCTACTATTAGTGGCAATCAGGTAAAATTCACAGTGCACACATATTTTTTATAAATATATTCTTACTGAGGCATAGATTTGCTGATCTCAGATGGCTCTTGCAGTACATGCCCGTTTCTCCTCCTCTACATTTTCTTTACTTTAATATTCATATAAGATCTTTGACCCTAAGAAGCTGAGAATTGGACTCATGACCTTTTCTCCTAAGATGAAAATTTTTCTCTTTGTGCCAGAACTGATGAAGACCTTTTAAAGGGTTTTTCTAGTCCTTGCAGCATCAGAGAGAGAGAGATCCAGGTCAGCAGAGTCGAGAATTCTTGGCTTAGTCTGCTGTGTTGTCACCTCTGTAGAGCCAGTCCCTCAAAATTCCAGCCCAAGAAACTTTAAGTCTTTGCAGCCTTGAGGGATTGAAGGGGTCTCAAAGTACTAGACCTGAATCCTAGAGACAGAATGAGATGCATCCACCTAAATAATGCAACTCATTATGAAACCAATAATAATCTTCCCTTGGAATCAATTTCTTGCTGTGTATGCTAAGGTAGAAATACTTTTGGTATAACACTTCAGCATCATCCTCTACCAGCTGTCAGTCCCCTGTTTATTTTGAGCCACAACACACCCTGATGGAAAATATTCCATTTTATTAAGGTTAAAAAAGTAAAAATCTTCTATCCTTTCTGCACAGTTATGATGTATTTTGCAGGGGAACAAATAAAAAAAAACCCACAGGAATCTGAACATATGGAAAAGCGGCAACAGTGTCTCAAGTAAAATCAGAAAATCAGCTTACCTTATCTACTTCATTTGGTCTGTAGTCAAAATGGGTGCACTGTCAAATATTGCTAAAAATAGTCCCTCTGAGCATATGGAAACAGGTGTTACAAAAATCCCTCAAATCACTCACTTGACCTGTTAATTAAGTTTCATTGTTTACCTATGGGAAATTCTGGGGTTTACTCAGTTCTGAGAGTACTCACAGGTTTGGATCCCTCCCCTTCCAAATTACCATGACTTAAACCCTCCTTAATCTTGAAAGGATTGGTGAAGAACGAATTGGCAAATTATATTGGAGATTTTATTTTTTTTTTGCAGTGTAATCCCATCTGCTATAGCAGAATCCTCTGGATAGAAATTGTTAACTTTCTAGTACTGTAAATGGTTTTTAATAACATCTTGCATATCATTGTTCCTACTTTTCATTTGGTAGCCAGCAATTTATAGTTAGTACATTAGCAAGAACTGTACAATATTAATTTGCTTGTATTTGTCTTGAATTTTCAAGGAGCAGATTAGTACAGAAAGACTGCTTGTCCCTTTAAAACAGAGAGAGAATTTAATTACCATATCATTTTCTTTCTTCCCTGAGTTTTGTTTTGCCAAACAGAGAAGCAGAGGAGACAGTGAGCTGTTGGGGTTTTCTGAGGGAAGGCAATCTGCAGATTAATACAGGTTTTATGAATTGCAGCAGAAATAGAGGTGCAGCTAGGCTGGTGCAGTCCTGCTGTAAACAGAGGTAGGAGATTATTGTGAGTATTTTTGCCTGAGCCACCTAATTAATTCTTGACAAGCCTGCTGAATTGTTTGTTGAATTAAAACAAAGAAACTCCCAAAGGAGAAGACAACTAGAAAAACTGTCAGGAAAAAGCACAAACTTTGGATGCACAAGGTCACCTAAAGAGAGATTTATATACTGAATGACTTGTCTATTTTTCCAACTATATTAGTCCAATATAATATTTCACATATGTCCTTACACTTTGCTTTGTTTGGCCTTGAACCACTGCAGATGAGGTAGCAGCAGTGATGAAAAACTCCAAGTATTCATTATTCATAATTTCATGAGAGCATTTCAGAGTGGAGGAATTCCTCCTGCAGGATCCTGGGCAGACTGGAGTGCCACAGCAATGGTGGGTGCTGTGGTAGCAGGGTGGGAACCTCATCAGGTTGGGGAGAAACTGCTGGGTACTGCACTACTTTCTGCTTGTCCCTGGCAGCAAAAGGGAAACCTTTTTTTATAATGGGGAGAGGGAGGCCTAAAAAAAGAGGGGATATTAAACTAGGCTCTAGGGGGGTGAAAAAATAAGAAAAATCATAAATCTTTTCACCAGAAGCACTATAAAGAATTGCCAGCAAGGTTTTGGGAGTGCTGTGTAGGCAGCCATGATATTAGTTGATTTTGCTTCTGGGCTGGAGGAGAGAAAAATGAGAAGATTTTCCCAGGGCAGCTGACATGGAGATGCTGAGCTGGTTCCTCTGCAGAGCTGTTCAGCCTCTCTCAGTTTTACACCTGAAGTGGACAGCAGATTTTCATCTTCACCAGGCTGAAAATGAGAATGGGGGAAATGGATGAAGTTAGTGTCAGCCCCTCGTGTGTCTAACATCCAAGCACAGCAATCAGGTCACGCAGCCCTGTGTAAGAATTGCCATACCTGGTCAGACAGGAGATTTGTCTCCCCAGTATCTGTCTCTGAGAGTGGTCTGTCATGAATACCGTGGGGGGCAGGATAAGAACAGAGCAATCCTACAGCAATGTCTCCTTGGGATGCTCATTGTCATAGATGAGTTTGTTTCATGAGTTTCTTAAGCAGTTCCCAATTGAATAGCCCTGGGTGCACTGTTTTCTTTTTTCAAAGCACTCATTTTTTTACAATTTGAAGCAGTGGGCACCATTAGCATCCATACCAGTCCATTCTGTCACAGGCAGGTGTTACTGAACCAGGCTTTGCATGAAGGGTGTTTCCACCTCTCACCTGGAAGGGGCTGCAGACCTGAAAATTCTGTGAGGTGTGTCCCTGGCTTATGGGCTGGGAGGAGCCACAGATGCTCAGTCCCTGCTGTGTCTGGCCTCTGCCTCTTCATTTACTCCCAGTGACAAGCACACTGCCCAGAATGAAACTGATAGTTGCCTGTCATAGAACTAAAATTAAAACCTTTCTGGGTAGAAAGTAGATGCTTTACTGTAGAAAATGTAGAGATCTAAGAAAAGGGTGATTTTGCTCATAAAAGATGCTTCTGTTTCAGATTGACTCTTCTTTAGCTGCCTATAAACTCATTTGTTACAAGTCCTTTGGAAATCAGTGGGGAAAATCCAGGTCCCTCGAAAGGACTGTGCATGTTCTTCTCAAGAGAGTGTGAATTTCAGCATAGTGCCCTCTGGAGCTCTAATTGTTATACCACTGCACAACACAGGAATTCAGTGGACACATGAACAATTTCTAATTTTTTTTTTTTTCAGTGAAATATCACAATATTGGCCTGTGGGTAATAATGCACAAATTAAACTAACTTTGAATTTGGCAAATTTACAGGCACTTCCTTTTTCCTTACTATGGTTCTTGAATGTGTTTTCTCTTACCTTGCATGGGTTTAATGCTTAAAGAGTAGGGAGACTTTCTTCTGGCAGTCATGCAGAGGTGCCTTTCATAAAGTGATTAATTCACCTTCTACTGGGGACAGTCTCAGAGAGGCAAATTGAATTAGGAAGAGGGGAGATTCTAGTTTACAGAAAATAGGACTGAGATTTGAAAATTAACGAATTTATTCCCTTGCTAATACATGAACAGAATTCCCATCAACAGCAATGGAAAGTGTGTGCATAAAGAAAGAAAATTAGAGGGGTAAATGGGGCTGTAGCAATATTGTTTTCAATGTGTTTGCATAGGATTCAGAGTATTCCACAGACAGCTGTTCAAAACTCAGAGTATGTTTAGTAGAAAGTGTTTTTATGCATATGAAGTTACAGCAATTTCCCTTCCTTCCCTCCTTCCCTAATACTCTCAGTCTTCCAATCCACACAGGGAGCCCAGGGCTGGTGCCCTGACATCAGCTTTTCACCCCTGTGAATCTGTGGCCAAGCATCTGCTGTAGGTTGGGGACCAAGAGCTGCCTGTTTGAAATGCACTCCTAGCACCAAATAACACCAAGTCTCATCATATTGTATGATGATCCTTGAGACTGGGTCTTGGAGTGACATGAATGTGACAATTGCAATTTATTTTTCTCTTTTTAAAAGAAAGGCAGGAGGAGAGGAGTGAAATTAAATAGCAGTTTCTAACTATCCTGACTCCAGTGAAGACTCAGCATAGGAAGGCAAAAACATATTCCCCTTAAGATAACTCTTCTAATTTAAGTGTTCAGATTTTTTCTCAGTAGTAATATAAAAGCAGAGAGAAAGTTTCCTACTTTTTTTTCCTTCCCTCTGGGCAATGAGGGGTTCTAATTACACTAAAACCCCCTAGTATTGACTTTATAACAGCTTCCCCCTGCCTACATGGCTGCTGTATATAGAAGGATGAAACATTTCAGATCATTACAATGGGAATAAGCTGTTCTTTGAAGAAGCATAGAAGAATTTCCAACTTTGACCAGTATGGAAGTTTTCTGAGAATGACTGTATTTTGCTCATGTTAATTTCTACTGCTCTCTTCTGTGTTGCCAGCAGAGTGAATACTATTACAGTACTTTCTTAACAGGAACACTCTGTGCCAAAGGTTTTAAAGTGTTTTATTTTAATGTCACAGATGATTAAATGCTTTAGTGTGACTGACAAGCTTTAGTAAATTCGTACAAATTAGATATACTAGCTCTTAGTAAAATAGATTTTCTAAACCTGTTTTGTGTGAGAGGAGAAGTAGCAGCTAATGATAGTAAAATACATTAAGATGCTGGCAAATTAAAAAAGCCACTTGCAGCTTAGTGGTAGTGATATGACAGCTCTGTGTGAGGGTGAGGTTGGAGACAACCAATACAACAGAAACACCCACAGGGATTGGTGTAATATCATTTTTATTGTTGAGCAAGCTGAGCTGATGTTTCCTCAGGATTACAATAACCTCCAACTTCCTAGTAGGAGTAAGGCCACTGCTCTGCCTCCCTCTTGTCACTTTTGAGGTTGCTGGTACCACTAAAGACATCAACTGTCAGCAAACCTAGTGTGCAGGCTGGTGTGAAAACTGTAAGTGGGCCATAGCAAAACATCTCAGTGCTTTTTCGTGTACAATTCAGGTGAATGTGTGAGTATCCAAGAAAATCCAAGAAGGAAAGGTCAGTTAGAGATCCAAATCAAACAGTTCTGGTATGATTTCTTGGGAGAGGGAAGAATGGGAAGAAAGACCCCAGAGAATCCCTGCACCACTGACAGAAAGCGAGCACATGCTCAAGGTACTGTGGCAGTGGGTGTTTTATAGCCAGTGAGGCTGCATTCATGTGCTCTGCCTGGTGACACAGGAAATAAAGTTGGCTTCAGGTCTTCTGAGCTCCTACCTGAGCTTTTTCAGAAAGCATTTCTGACAATCACCAACTTTCATGGGAAGCCAACATAAAGGAAGCCCAAACATAAAATATTGTGATTTTCTACAGGAAAAGAGATGGTACAGGTGAGCTGCTGCTGTGATCCTGAGTTTGTTCCATGTGATTGTAGTTGAACATTTGAGTTCAGAATCTCTTGGTGCTAAGGCACACAGAGCCATTGCCTGAATCCTTCTGGGCTGCAGAGGCAGCCATGCCAGGTGTCTCATTCTAGTGCTGGGTCATGCTGTTCAAAAGGAGGAAAGGGGATGTGTATCTCAACAGCCTCCATGTTTTTAACAAAATGCTGTGGCTGCTGTGTTTGTCAAGGAGCTGAACCTTGCAGCTGGGTATGATGTAACCTAGTGGAGGCTTGGGGGAGATAAACCAACAAGATACCTGAGTTTAACAAATTTCCTTTTTTTTCAAGGAAGGTGTTGTATTAATCATGTCTGTTTGGTACCTCTGTTTCCCATCATTTTTTGTGAAAGGTGAAATGGAAGCTCCTTGCAGAGGAAACCTTTTGTTAAGTGTTTGTGCTCTGTTCAGTACGAACAGCAATGTCACCTGTAGCCACAGCTGCTATACCAATAAAAACATATGGGGGATACCTTTCCAGCTTGAGCATTGATAATAAGGATATAATTTTGTGGTTTTACATCATTATGGTGTTAGTCATTTATATTTGCTTTTGAAGGTAAGCATTTTTTTTTTAAAAAGAATACATTTTAAAAAGGCTTTGTAAAGTTAAAAGAATCTCTGAATGTTCTTTCCGGATGAAAGGTAACAGAGTGCATTTTATTATTAAATTATGGTCTAATAAGAAGAACAAAAGATTCTTAAGAAAAAAAAGTGTTATTAACAGCATTGCCTTTTTGATCTATGGAAAGATAAGTGTCCTCTAGTGGAGGTAGTACCCTCCTCTTCTTGTCTTATAAACCTTTGTTCTCTTCTGATGCATATTAAGCACCAGATGAAAAATTCTGTTTGTCTGTGGTCTAACAATGAAATACCTTGTAGGAAGCGAAAAGGTCAAGCTTCCCCTGTCAGTGATTTATTATAAACAGTGCCGCCTCCTTTTATTTCCTGATACTTTGCATTTGGATTAGTGATGATACATCACCAGCTGCTAGATAAAATATGAAGTTGGGAAACTATGGTCAAACAGTTCTGCTGAGGAATGACCCTGTAATCAGCTCCCAGCACACACAGGTCTCGCTTGATTTATCAACCCAAACCTGGGATTCTAGAGAGGGATGAATTAGTTTAAAGATATCTAAGGGATAATAGCTAAAGCCAAAAGTGCTGTAGGAAAACCGTTTGTCACTGGCCTGCCCTGCCCTCCTTAATTGCAGAAAAATTGAGACTGGATATGTTAGGCACCTGATATAAATCATTGGTCAAGTAACCAGCCATGTATCAAGTGGGGGAGTTGCAGGCCTTTTTCTTTTGCTCCTTGCAGGCAGGACACTTGCAGTTCAGGCACCTGGAGGATGCTGGTTCAGTGAGGTTTCGTGCACATCCGCCTGTGTACTAAATTCACCGAGGCCATCTATATGGCTTTATGTATTTTGTTGTTCATGCCTGTTTCCAGTGTGCTATTTTAAATGTTGTGTTCTCTAGTTTTGCATTTGGAGACCATTTGTCCCAGTTTTTTAGCTCAGGGTGTGACAAAAAGGAATGTGCAATTGCCCAACACATGTTGTAAATAATCCCTCATTGAAGAGCATACTTGAAAGTTTAGTACTCATGGAATCTGTATTAAAAAATGAATTAAATATCTGTAGTCTGCATTTATAGTCCTCTCATTCTCCAGCTGCTGTTTAACCACATTTACCTCCTCAATATATGCATGTTTTTAACCGTACCAACTTTTCACACAGTGTAGGTAGAGCTTAATGATATTTGATTTCTAACATCATGTCAGTGGTCTGTGAAGTTGAGCACATCCATGTACACAAATTCACACAACTGTGGAACCTTCTCCTATGAGCATTTTGCCTTCCAGTGTGCATCAGGAAACAATTAGAAAATAATTCAGTCCATGAAATCTCTTCATTTGAAACAAAGCTGTGAGAGAATAATAACACATTTTTGTCTCCCTTAATATAAGTGTAGTTATGAAATTTTTCAGAGCTGGAGTCCAAAGCATGGATAATGGTATGTCCCCTATGCCAATATTTATTCTTGTTCCACATAGCTGTGCTTGTGCCTCATTTTTTTTCTACATAATGTAACTTTGCTAGAAATTAATTTTACAGGCTAAGTCAAAATCCAGTAGATTGCTTCCCTCTTATTTGTCACTTGGAAAACAGCAGTGAGCACGGTGCAAAATCCACTGTAGTTCTGTAAATTAATCTATGTACTTTGAATTC
>NW_005054343.1:861200-878854 GCF_000277835.1 Geospiza fortis | reverse complement strand
CACAGCCCTTTCTTCTGGGCTCGGTCAACACTTAACATTTACTTATCTGCCCTTGGCTTGAAACTCTAAAAATATTAAGGGCATCAGAAGCTCAATTTCTACCCTTTTCTAATGAGACTGAGATACCTAACTGCCTTATACTGCTGTTGTTTTTTCTGGTTTCAAATTTCATCATTACACTGAAAAATTGGGTGTGCTTAAGGACATTGTGATTATGGATCAAAATGTCTTTAGAATTGGGCTTTAGTGAATAAAACATTAAAATATTACTAGCTCAATACAAGTGCGATTTTTCAAGGCTAAGTTATATTAACAGAATTTATTATTAAATTGTGTTGTAATTCTTTTAAGCTAATGCATGAAAATGACCTCAAAATCAGATCAAATCTAGTTAGGAAGGTGATTATCTAAGTCCCTAAATGTCTTTCATTCAGGAGCTCCACAAGAAAGAACAGGATTTTATTCAATCTAGAGAGCACAAGCATCAAAATTTAACCACAAAGAAAACCAATTTAAGAAACAAGAGAGGAAGAAACAACAATAAACATTTGTCCATGTTAAGTGAATTTCACCCACCATTATTAGCATATGTTTTATGGTGTATTGAGCACTTAGTTCTCTGGATGAAGGTGAAGCACTACTGCAAATTGCTACACTGGGAGGAGACTCTTTTAAGATTAAATCATAGGGGCAGTGTGAAATTTTTGGTTGAAAATGCCTGTCAGCATGCTGTAAGGGATAATGGAATTTGATTTCACAAAGCATATTTCATATTCAAGGTGTCCCAAACCACTGTACAGATGAATGAGTTAAATGCAGGAGAAGCAGGGACTGTGTAGGTAAATGTGGCGCCTATTATGTACTTGGCAATAGCTTACACACAGCTGTGGACAATGGAAACAGGTTTTCCCTTTTATTATTGAGGGTCACCCAGGTTAGCCCCTGTTCTTTTTGAAAAGCACTCTGGGATTTCTAATTTCCACCTGGATGATCAGCAGAGACAGACAGAAAGGGCCACAGTTTAATGCTTCAGCGGGAGGATGGATGAATGATTGTTGGATGATTAATGGCTGCTCTGTGCTGAACGATGACAGCCTGTTATAATGGAGATAGCTAACGTGTAATTTTGTGCCTGCTGCAGTTTCACAGCCTCAGCATTCCCACAGAGCGGGCACTGCACGGGGAAAAGGCAGGGAAATGATGACACAGTTCTGGGTTAGTTTGCCCCTCTCATCAGACAGCAGGGCACTGGTAAAGCCACTGAGCTCTGCTTGGGCAGGGCTGCTGGAGAGGTGTGTCAGAGCCTGCCAGGGCAGGGGCTTAAAACTGAGCACAGCACCCATGAGAAATGTTTCAGAGGAGTCAAAGATATCTTTTATCACATATCCAAATTTTTGCACTCTGGCCATGGGACTTAGAATATGATTTATCAAAGCTGGGCCTGAGGTCTGCTGATGGCTCTGCGGGCTGCAAGCTGTGGAGCTGTGCAGGGAGGGCAGACACCCAGTCACCAGTGGGCTGGCACTTTGTCACCCTGCTGCATCCCTGTATGAGGCCCTGAGATGTTGATCATTAGAGAATTGTTACTATTGCTGGTTGATTTATTACTACAAAATTGTTATTATGAAAAAAACCAACAACTAGGCTTCACAAATTGTTTGCATGATTTGAATAGTTTCTTTTTTTCTTGTGCTTAAAAATCTTCTTTCCATTTGGTTGATCCACAACATGCTCATAGTGAAGTTCTACCATGCAATTGTTTACAGAAAGAATCTCATTGTACCCAAAACTGGTTTTTAAGAACCAAAGTCATAATTTCAAATACGTGTACGTTACTTCAAAAAGTCTGCACTCTGGGAGTCAGGGCAGAGAAATAATTTCTGGGGGCTTTGTGACTGTGCCACTGACTTTGTGACAATCATTAACACTAGACCTGGGCACTGTTGCATCACCCAGCAGGTCTAATTTGCTCTGGCTTTGGCATGATCACGTTTCTGGTGAATTAGTCTAAGTACATCCATTACACTGGCCTTGTCCCAGCTCTGTGCTTTATGGTGAATGTAGAAGACACACTGTACTTTGTCTGGCACAAACTCTGAGTGGTACAGACAGATGATACCTGATCCAGTGTGTGCTTTGCTAGTATGAAATTATCCCATCAAAAAATTTGGATCAAATTGGAACTGGCAGAGTGAGGCTATACCAGACCAACACTTTGTATCATGTGGTTGTAGCAGTTTTTAGCTCGTGCTAGAAGACTTAGTGGCTGCTGTCTTCTATTGATTAGTCATAGTTTTAGAAACCATTTCTCCATTCAGAAACATTCCAACAAGAAATCCTTTCTGGGAACCTAATATTTATTAAAGAACAAGTTGCTTTTATATGTGCTGCTTTTTAATGGGAACATTGTTTTCCTTTATTTGCTGTCTGTTTTACAGACAATTTCAAACTTGCTCAAAAACATAGGAGGTGGTGTTTTTTCTCCACAAGAACCCAAGATGCTAGTAAAAAATAGTAATTTTGGTCAGCAAGTATCCTGTGGAAAAAATACTTGGATTTTCCAGTGAAAATCACTTTCTAGAGCACCTAAATTCCATAAAGCTTTAAATATCTTTTAATACATCTCTCTAATGAAAGGAACTTGCAGCTGCTTGCAGATATTCTATGAGCAAAACAAATATGCAAATCTGATAATTTTGTTATTTGTTACCCTAAGTAAAAGGTTCATTACCATTCATGCAAGTATAAAATACAGAAAACTGGGAGCCAGTTTATCAGGAGATGTACTGAAGATATAAAAATAAAACTGTTGCTGTATACTGCTCACAGTTGCTTAATTATTGGAAAGTTTGTGTTGAAGATAGCATTGAAAAGTTTTTATCTGTACCTACATCTATTTATAATCTGCCAAGCTTAGAAAATCCATTTGTGTGTCTTTTCTAAGGGCCTTTTCAATGACAGAAGATTCATGTGGATTTTATTTGATTTTTAATTTAAAATCATGGATTGTTCAGCTGTATTGATTATTGCTATTTTCAGATGTTAAAATTAGAGCACAGCAGAATTGATCCTGCAGTCTTAGTTCATTGAAAGTTTAGTGACTTTGGGGAAGTGGAAATAAAGGAGAAGTTGTCTTATGAGGCTTGATCCTATTGTCACGTATATGCAGAGCCACAGATAATTAAAATATGGAAGCACTGTTATAAGGCAGAGAATGGGCAAAATTTAAGTTGCTTCATATGGAAGTTTTTCACTTCTGTGAAGAAGTGAAGCTTTCACCATTTGTTAAAAAAGTAGATCTCATTATTGATGGATTGCATGCTTTATTATTGTGTTTTGGTATTTTGCAGTGGTTTACATAACAGTTAAGGACTAAAATTGGGTGGTTTTTTTCTTTAAATTGTGGTGTTAACTTGAAAAAATATATTAATGATTTAAGATAATATTCTGCCTTTTTCTACTTTTGTATCTTCTAAGCATTTTTATTGACTAATAGCATCAGACATATATATTTTCATATAATTAAAATAATTGTTAAGTGCTTTATATATTTAATGATGTAGTTTCAGATCACTACCGTATAATGAAGTCTCTCAGGTTGAGAAAAATAGAAGTTTGGGACAAGAAACAAAGACTACTGCAAGCACTGAGACTGCAGCAATAATGTAGGTCAGTAGAATGGAAATTTGCAATCTGCCTGAAGCTCCAGGGTTAATATCCCAAATGTTCCCAGAGCACTGGAAAGCATATCAGATCTTTAACATAGCAGCATACTGCCACCTAACATCACACAAAGCATAAATTCAGTTCATCTTCACCACAGATCCAGTCAGGAAATTTTCCCAGTATCTTAGGTTGTCCACCCAAACTATGTAAATACATTTTGTGGGGATGACTGGTCAGAGCTGCTTTTACAAGGGCTAGAAGCAAGCAGAGCCTTTGGATAGAGGCAATTCTTCTGGGAACAAACAAGCTCTAAAGCTGATTAAATTGTCTGAAAATGAGTCTTACATCATCTCACTGCAAGGACCTGCTTCTCTCTCTTGCCATGAAGACCCAAATGCCTGGCAAGGACAGGCATTCCATCTGGGATGCAGCAGTTCCTGCCTCCCTGTTGTTACACACAGCAGACTGACTGTGAATGAATTTCTTACAACATCTCGGTCCGAAGGATGTTTGCTGGTTTAAGTAATTCAGAAAACAGATCTTTGTTGAGAAACCTCATCCTGAAGGAAAAGTAGCAGGGCCTGTTTGTGGAAGGAGCTTACCCAGCTGAGTATGGGCGAGGAGGAGAGCTGCTGCCAGAGGTGGGACCTGAGGAAGCCTTAAGGGACTTGAAAAGGGATGAGTGGAAGAATTCCTGTGCTTTAGCCTTCCATGACTAGAAATGTCTCTCGGGGTTCCTGGCACTGTAGCCAAGGGGAGGAGAAGGTTTGGGTCCAAGTGGGCATCACACAGAAAGGCCCTAAGGAGATGTGCTGGGGAAGTGAGGGCTATGCAGGTACCAACACCTCTTCCTTCACCCGTTTAGAGGCTGTTTGACAATCTCCATCTGTGTATTGACATGTCTTGACCCTGTTTACTTGTAGGATCTGCTGGGATCACAGAACTAATGCGACACACTGCAATACATTTCAGATAGAAATAGATTCACATTTCTACTTCAGTGCTCAGGTCAATGGAGTCACTTCAGAATTACATTTATGTTCCTGGGAGAAGAATTTGACCAATCGCCCACTCTGTCCAACACATTAAATTAAAAAATAATTTCACTAGCAGTTATGAATACCCATTTCCTGCCAGTAACCTTAGAACACCCCATTGCCAGGAGATATTCCTGACCCCACTTTGTGAGTTTCACCTTGAAGTGGAACTAGCCAGAATGTCTTTCCAGGGCTTCATTGTTAGATCTGGACATAGCAGTTTGCTGATGGCAGAGTTAGTCATATGTATGATGGAGAGATTCAAAATAAACCCTCTCAGATTTATTTTGTTTATAAAAAGCAAGTTTGAATTAACAGATTCTCAAGCTCTTGGATTTTTGTTTCCTTTTATAAAAGCGGATTTTAAATATGGTCTTTTAAATTTATAAGGAAGTTGAAGATAGCAGCTAATTAATTAAAGAAACCAGTGTCCTGTGATTAGCAGTAAAGATCATATTAATATGAAGGCACAATGATTTAAGACCAAACAAACAAGCTGGACCTAGCTCCATTTTTTGTTTTTGATCATCGTTTTTCTTGAGTTTAGTAGTCCTCAACAGTATCAGGTAACAAAGACACTGCCTTCTGGTCAGTGGTGAAAGTCCACACTGAAATATGTCACAATTAGCAAAGAAAGTATGAGGCTGATTCAAAGCCTTTGATTAGGAATAGTTTTTAGAGTAAATGTCATCATATTTGTTTAAATGAAAAATATTAGGAAAACAATTTTCTTTTAAAACTTTAACTCTCATGTTTATGGAATAGTAGGACCTTGTTTAAAAACAGGCAATATGTTTGAATTATTTATGTGTCAGCTTTCATGTTGTTTTTTTCTGTGGATTTATTAGCATGTCAGCTTGTGTGCTGGAAGTCAGATTCTTCTGTGTGTGTAGTGCAATGATCAACAAACCCCTCAGTTGGTCTCTCAAATCAGCACTAAAGGTGCAGCCCTAGATTCATAAATTTCTACCATTTCTTTCCCCAAATTAATTAGATTTATAATCTGGGTTTCCTTTTTAAGCCTGATGCATTCAGGAGAAGTAATTTCTTCTTCAGGGACCCAGTCTGGTGTTCTTCAAGAGCTGAGTTCATACACCTAAAATGTCCTCTGGCATCTTCAAGCAGTCTATCGGACTTCTCCATATTCTTCTGTACTTGCAGGTTTCTGGTTTGGAATATGACTGCTTTTACATGCAGAGCAAAGTGCTTGTGGCCAGTCTGTGACAGGATAGTCTGGCTAAATAGGAGATTAAACTATCAGTCTGTGGATGTCTGAGGTCCCTTGGCTGTGCAAAATACAAGGGTTATTGTATTTATTATGGGGGCTATGTATTTATTTTGTTAGTGCCCCTAGCAGCTAAAATGGGCTCCTTACTGCAGAAAAGAAAATATGCATATCATGGAGAGAGCTAAAATTTGTTGATATCTTTGTGGGCACTTTGTGGTTAGAGAATCTTTGACTGAAAACAAAATTTGTCCCCAGTATGCTTGAGACATCTTCAATGAGTAAATTGCCCAAGTTTGTTTTTTCCTCTAAATCTTCCTTTGCCACTCTTTGAATTATTGATAGTATAAAGCATTTATAAACTCTTTTTTCCCTCATGTTGCATCTCTTTAACCCTGGACAATCACAGCTCGTGTAGCACTGCTGTCCCAGAATGCTTGCTACAATTTTCTCCCTTATTAAAGCTACAATAAACCATTGTAATGTGTCGTTTTACCAAACAAATTTGCCATTTATTTAAAAATAAAGTGAAGCCAGTTTCTGTTCTTAGACTTTGGGTTTGGGTCTGACCAGTAAATCTGGCAGCTCTGCAAATATATAAACAACAGGCTGTGACCTTCAAGTAAACTCTGCTCATTATCACTAGGACTAGTGCAACATCTACAGCAATGATGAAAACTGGTCCTTTTAATTGCCACAGTTTGTTCACTAAACTGCCAAAGTAATATAAAAAAGTCTTTTTGGATATTAAACTAGTTGGCAAGCAGCAGAAACTGCATGCAAGGTATCAGTGAAGAAAAATGGCCCTGTTAGATGTTACTGGCTTGGAAATTTGTCAGCCTGTGCCAATAAGTGAGATGTCTTCTTTTATCCCTCACCAGATACAGTTACAGTGGTAGGAAATAGTCTTTGATCATCTTCTTGAACTACTTTGGACCATTCTACCTTCCTTTGCTTATTAGAGAGAATAGAATCTGTGGATTAGTTACTCTTCTTGTCCTTTCTGTGATTGACAATGTGGATAGAATAAAAATGTTGTTTAGGAAGGGAGGCAGTGTCTGTGGTACCCAAGTCATCACTTGATGAAAGACAAACAGCAGTAATGTGGTGACGAGAGAGTCTGGATTTCAGAGATTTTAGAGATTTTTTGGTTTGCTAACAGGATGTATCATCTTTCACATTATCAGCCTAGCTTCACCCACTCAAATCTGTTTGCAGATAAATTCGGAATGAACAATTTATACCAGTCAGGGTATTTTTAAAGGGTTACATAGTTTTAATTTAAATATTACTATGTGTCAGTACTGCCTTACACAAGATACATTCTGCCACCCTACTGATCTGCCCATTTCTATTTTTAATTATGAATTCTCCAGGACTACATTTTTCTGTAAACTGTTCATGCCACATTAAAATGGCTGTGAATTATCTATACTTCTTTATAGAGAATATACTACTTTCCTCTTTCACATGCAGCATGAATTCTTTTAATTGTCAGTTCCCATCTGGTTCAATGGGAATTAGAACTTTGCAGCCAAAATCAAACATACTGTGTTAAATTTGGTTTCATAAACTCCGTAGCGGTATTTTTGTGCTCTACTAGTAAATAGTTCCTGCCACCTCAGCTGTTAATGTATTTTAAATTTTGTTATAACTATAAATATTTCACACAAATGTTTTAAATGTCTTCATCTTATTATTAATGATTTACAAGCTCATTATTTAGAAGAAAATGCAAAAGAAAGAGGCATCATAAATTGACTTAGTATTATCATGGCTTTTATGTTTAATGGTGAGATTCTGTACATTACAAAATTTCAGTCACTTGTCTAAGGAAACTGTGTTCCTTTGAAGTGTGCTTTCCTGAAGTCAAAGATTATATATTGCTTGTTGATTGAGAATTTAAAACCGAAGCATTGACTGATTCAACTGTTACAAAGATTAGATAAAGAGCTGACCATCACCACATTGCTTCTGACACCAGTTTTGCTTCCCACAGGGCATCTTACCAGTTAGGCAGACTGGCTTTTTCCTCCCTAAAGTAACTGAAGATTGGAACTCTCCTTTGATGAGCACAGGCAGATTATGTATTATACATTCAAGCTCATGGTTGACCTTTGGAGATGCATAAATGAAAAAAGCAGCTGTTTGAATTGCACTTTCCAGCCCCTTGTGATTCAAAATTGGGATGCCATTTAATACATGCTTATTTAGTGGCAGTGATTTTTTTAGGCCCTTTCTAAACATTGAAGAAGAGAGAATCCTTCCTAGAGAATTTTACAATCTGTGAGACAAAAAAGAAAGGAAGCAGAGGTTAAGGACCAGGGGAAAACAATGGAGACAGTCATATATGATTTTCTTTCCCTCTTCAAAACAGTAGTGGGCTTGTGAACAAATTACTGAATATATACATGTTAGTATGTGCATATGATAACTTCAAATGCTTCCTGCCATGTCTTATTCTAGTTCTGAAAGATTCTGATCTTTGCAAAGTTTTGCAAGGCTTCTCTCTCTACATGTAACCATTTTGTAAATTTTGTGATAGGAAATGCCAGTAGTGTTCTACATGCCCTGTTGTTAAATCATCAAGGTGTTTGTGAGAGCTAAGCTGGTGGGCACTGTGTGGCTGAGGATACCAGTGCCATATGGCAGCTCTGCACAGATATTCTCCTCGTGTTCCTGAGGCTGCAGGACAGCCAGGCTTTCCTGCCATGAGGAGAGCTGCCAGGGTTTGGTACTTTTGTTAGAATAAATACTGTGGGTGGAATTCAGGTGTATCACCAGTGACACTCAGAACAGCACTGGCTGAAGTGGTTAGAAAAGGGGAGCTAAAAAAAATCAAGTGCAGAAAATACTACTGAATTTGTTCCTATATATAAAGCACCCATTTAGCCTGCTGTGTTATGTAACATGGCTAAATAATCCTTCTCACTGCCCCAAGCAAGTGTTCGTGGGGACTTGTGGTCTAATCACTGGATTTGCTCATCCTGGAAACAGTGGGATGCTGTCTGACCTTTATTTCCCAGTGACATAGCACAAATATTTATTTAAATGACACTTTTAGGCTGAAAATAGGGTACCTTGTTATGGTGGAACACGCAAAGTTGGGATTGCTCAGATGTTGCCTTCATAATGCAGATCCATAGAGCAAACAGGGCTGGAGACGATGGTGGTGAACAATCACAGAAGTGTCTGCTGCACCTCTGTGTGTAAAGTGGGCTCTAATGTTTTTTTAGTCTCATACAGTAACATTCTCAGTGGATCATCTTACTGAAGTGCCAAGGTTGGAAGCCCAGTGAAACTGTTAGACTTTTTCCAAAGGTACATTACAGAGCCTCCTAAGCTATAATAACAGGAATCCGAAAACATGGGAGGGTGACCAATTATACTTAAATCTGGTCAGTGTTTTATTTTATGTGGTTGTACTCTGGCTATTTTTTGACTTGTTTGGATCATACTGGCTAAGTGTTTCTGTCCAGTAATACTCATTTTACCCCAACCAGCTATTTAAACCAAGTATATGCTGGTTTTGCTATTGAACAGGAGGACAAGTACTTCCATTATGGTTAGTTGTTTTGTGGCTTTTGGTACCCACCCATTTATTTTGGTTTATCCTAATCTATATTTATCTATGGATGACAAGATGAACTTGAAAAAAGAATAAGTTTAAAGTTGCATACCAGCTCCCAGGATGTAAATCATATTGGGCTTTCAGCTCTTTCAAGCTTTCATAAACAGTGCTTGCTGAAAGACTGAATCATATTTTTCTGTGACTTTAGTTCATGTCAAGCATTTAATTTTTTAACAACAGCGGTCAGTTTCCTGATGTGAACACATGACACTGGCCCCAGAGACTCCAGCTTTCTTTAGCTGTCATCATAACAATTTTTCTTTTTAAAGATACACTCACAGCAAAATTAGAACTGGGCTAAAGGCTTTGAAAGTAGTTCAGACCACAGTGGTCCTACAGAAATGGTCTGCTTGCAATGAGAGTGGAAACTGTGGGCTGAGCCCTGCTCAGCTTGTTTTAAAAAAATAAACTAACATATTAGAGTTAGTTAATGGCATACCACTCTGGGTAGTGGTAGAGGCAAAGGCTGACCCCTCTTACACTGTTTAAAGGACTAGATTGTCACCTGTTTATATTAAAACTTACTGGAAAGACATAACAAGAGGTAGTGAAGAGCATGCTGTGGGATCCAGTGCCTCACAGGGGACCTGAAATAGTGCATGGACTTTATTGTGGAATCCTCCTCCTCCTTCTCCCCTTAAGGGAAAAAAGCTCTAACTCAAACAGGAATTATTTCAGGCAGGACCTGTGGTCTCTGTTGCACAGGGAGGTCAGGCTAGTTTATTACAGTGGTTCCTCCTAGCCCTACATTTAAATATACAAAAGGGAACACAGGAATACATTAAGCTTGTTTGATTTTCAGATCTCTCCATTACCTCTAGGGGCCCCTCGCAAATTCTCATCTGCTCTTTGGTTTTATTATTTTCTGAGACTCTCCTTTAAAACTCTCTCTCCACATTTTCCAATTATTTTTACACAGACCTGGGAGGGAAATGTCATTTTCTCCCTTCACATGTCAAAGGGCTGTTTGCAAATTGCCTCCCCTCCAGGAAGAAGGGGATGGTGCCATAGTGGTTAAGGCACCTTTCCTCTTCCCCAGCTCTTCTTTCTTCAATACATCTCCAAAAATGAAAATAAAATGGAAATGGGTGGTAGACATTGATTCTGGGATATTTAGTAGTTAAACTCATTGGGGTCTTTTTCCATCTGAGTCACAAAGATGTCAATTTACAGACTTTATTGAGAGCTTAATACAAAATCTCTTGCAACTGATCAAAAGATGCCCAATGGCTCCAATCTGTGTGGCACCTTAAATGAGAACAGAATAGGAGTAACTTTTCTTCCAAAAAACTCAGCTGAAACAACAACAAACAAAAAAAAAGCAATGCTAGCTTTTTTTGTCAATACAAACTTTTTATACTTCCAATACCATTTGATTTGGTGTATTTGTTTAGAATTTGGGTTTTTTGAAGAAAGATATCTTATATATGGATATAAGGAGCAGTAATTTTTTGTACTGTGACTGACTTGAGACTTTAGAAAATGTCATTGTGAACAAACATGAGCAAAATACTGCATTATTGCATTTTTAGGATTATTTCCTTTGCAAGCTGGAAAAACGAAGGCCTAGAACATACGTATTAATGAGAAATTTAATGCAGATTTCTCTACTCTTACTCTTCTTACTTATTATTCAGATTTCTCAGTCAGACTTCATGCCAATTTAGACTTCCAACTTTCTTTATTTTGTCCACATTGAAAACATTATTCAAAGGGACATGGAGCCAGATTTACCCTTTTGCAATTCCAAAGTGACTTCAGTAAATCACTGGATTTGTTTTGGTGTCAATGCTGCAACAGAGTTTAGCTTGTAATATCCAGTTTTCAGTTTTAGAGCTATCATAATAGTAACTAATCGACCTCCTCATGAGGAGGTCCATTTATTTTGAGCAGGTGAAAGGACACCAGTGCAGGGAAGAGCTTTGCCCCAGCATATAAATAAATCTAGCTTGACAGTGTAACAATAGTACTGACTTTGCTTTTGCAAAGGAAAACCAGTAAGGGAGGGAGGAGACTGGGTTTCTCCAATGCACTCATTTAGTAATCAAACATATAAAGACATCTCACTTTATTTTAAGTCATGTTCTCATACTGGTTTTTTTGGTCTCTTTAGAATGTTTTATTTCACAATTTTGTGCTTGCTTTTTTTTCTTCTCATCTGAGGGTTCCTCCAATGCTGTGAGGTACAGCAAAGAGTTCAGCATTTCCTTTCACCATCATTGCACTAGCAGATTTCTTTCTCAGAACAATTACTTGGCAGCATGTGCAACAAGTCATATCTGAAACCTTTTGTCTCTGAGTGGGCTTGTCAGAGACAGTCACTTCTGATCTTGACTTCTGCACTGTATTTGGCATTTGAAAGTTAGTGTTGAATTGGGTTTGGTCTTCGTTTTCTAATAGTGCAGCAAAAGATTTGATTGTGATATTCTGTGGGCAGTGTTTTTGAAGTGCTATTTCTCAGTATGCTAAAATTTGCTAAAAAGATTCTGCATCCAGATATTTAAACTGTTAGTCTGTTATTTCTATTTTTCATTTCTATTTGAGTGAGTATATGTGAGGCCCTTGTCCTCTGGGCCTTTGTAAGACTCTGTGAGCTGCATGGGCCAGTGCAGCTCAGGAGGAGCACCTGATGGGTGCTGGCAGTCCCACAGTCCAAGCTTTGATGGTTCAGGAGCAGGGTTTCCGTGGATCAGACAGTCACATGTAAATGTGGGCTGCAAGCATGCAAGTCAGGCAAGGTACTGGGCAAGTAAGATTTCCACTGGAAATCTGTTGGTCATATGAGGATCCTGCTCCATTCTTTTCAAAATTAATGTACATACCCTTTGAATGTTTTAGTAGTGATAAATTGATGTTTTCTCCCAGAAACATGTTTCACAGGAAAATTTCTGAGCAACCATCATTATGATTTATAAAGCCTTCAAAGCAGGCCACTCAGGGGACTACCTGTGAGTTTATGCTAGAGCAGAGACGGATGGAAACACCTGACCTGCTCAGCCCTGGTTCCTCCATCTCTCCCTGTAACACTGCTCCTATGTCCTGGACTGCTGACATCCATCAGCCTCTGGGCATGCTGTGCATTTGAATGAACTGGTACAAGCTAGCATGGTCTGAGAGTGTGGGACTGATACCATAGTGGTTTTCTGGGTTGAGAGTAAGGAAAATGTGGGAGAACAGGCCAAGAAGTTGTAGTTTTGAACTACTACTCTGCAAGTCGCGTGGCTTACTTTTTTTTTTAGTGTGAATTAAGGCAGCTGTTTGATGAGAAGGCTTTGCACGTACATAGACACAGCATTCACAAAGGCACTTAAAATCCTTTTAGTATGGTAGTATGGTAGTACCTTATAGTGAAAAATATTTTCCTTTATCAAAAATGATTGAATGCAACCCCTGAATAAAATTGCTAAGGACTTCCTTCAGTTTCAGTAGGAACTGGACACGAAGGATCAGCTCTAGGAAGCAGATCTGATGAGTAAGCGTGCGTCCCTTTTGCATAGTCTGCTTTCATGTCACAAGACAAAATAAACAGAGATACCACAAATTGCTCAGTCTGTCTCTCTGCTTAGTTTTGTTGAGGTAATGCTTGTTCCAGCCTTCCTAGCCAACTAATTTCCTATTTTTTTTTCTTGCACTTCCTTCTGCTTTTGATCTTGTTCCAGTTAGCATCCAGTTCTGATATGGAAAAACGATTCCTCTCCATAGGTGGCCACCCCCAGCTTGCCATGGGTAGAGCAGCAGAGCTGGTCACCACCCTGGCTACAGCCTCCTCTGGGGAGAACGTGCAGAATGGTTTGAGCCCAGCCCATGAGCAGCCACTGAAAGTTGTGGTTGTGATACTGTACATGAGTACAGTGTTGAGGCAAGCATTTTCCTTTGTGGGCGAACACGACAGCCCGTTTCTGGCCGTGCCCGGCCGACCGTGGGGCAGAGCTCCCGGGAGGGTCGGTGTGTGCTGTGCCCGGCCCTGGGGCAGAGCTCCCGGGAGGGTCGGTGTGTGCTGTGCCCGGCCCTGGGGCAGAGCTCCCAGGGGGTTCGGTGCTGGCCGTGCCCGGTGCTCGGCGCAGCGGACAGTGCCATCTGCTGCTCCGCGCCTGCAAACAAACCGGGAGCGCTCCCGCGCCACTCCCGCCCCACCGGGGCACTGGGGGCACTGGGTGTTTGCCAGTCGTGCCTCTCTGAGCTGCCTGTGAAGGTTTTCCATCACCACTGAGAGTGAAGGCTCCAAGGAAGAGCTCCTCCGCAGCTCTGTAGGTGTGGGATGTACAACAGTTAATGTCCTGCATTAAACAGCACCATCCTTCACTCGAACACGTTACAGGCAACTGTCACTGATGTCCGTGGGAGTTCTTCAACCTGTTCTCCGGTAGAAGTTGATTTGCTAGGGGTATTCAGAGAGCCTGGGTAACTTGTATATGTGTTGAAGCTAACTGCTGGTGGAATGACCAGGAGAACTTGGAGGAAGATTTTTGTAAATTCTGGATTGAACAGAAAAGAAAATATTATCTACCATTGTTGATCCCAGAGGTTAAAGTCTCAAAAGGTACTTTTATGACTGCTATTCGTGTATCTGCGACGCAGAACAAGGTACTCTGGTATAAGTTGTACATCCCAGACTGCATTTTCCTTCAGCTGTAAAGAGATTCTTGTATTTTTTTTTTATCACACAGGAAAGTTTGATTGTTTCCTAATCCTTCCTTCGTAGTTCTGTAGCCCACCTTTTGCAATCTCATTCTTAGTCCCTCTAGAATGGAACTGCAATGCTAGCAGTTCACAGCACCTTGTAAAATCTTGCCCAGCTTTTCCAAACAGGGAGCTTTTATCTACTTGCCTGCCACTTGAGCAATGACTTTAACTGCTTAAACTGGCTGCTTGTCAAATGCAGCTTAAAAAAGAAAAAAAAAAGAAAGGGGGGGTGGGGGATGTTCAGCTTGTGTGAGAGGTTTTATCGGTTCTTTCTAAAAGGAAAAAGTATTTCATACAGAAGTGATAGAGAAGTACTGCTATGGGTAGGTTCATGCTGCACGTCGCATTAAATACTTGTCTGCCTACATATGGAATTGCAGTATGTTAGAGAGAAGGTGCTTTGTCTCTGTTTGTGTCAACCTCAAAATTGAATGAAACAGTTCAAAAAACTTTGGTTGGACACTCACTGTCTAAGTACCAAGGAATTTTCCCTTGATAGACAGATTTTAATTCTTTGTGTTATTCTTTTACTCCTCTTGATAGCCTTAGTCTTTTCTTTTCAATGGGGAACAGCAACATCCTAATTTCCATGGCAAGAGTCCATTGTTACCCTTACTTAAACAATGATTTTCCTAGGCCAAGAAAGAGTGAGGGCAGTGCACATGTAAATTGCAATAAGTGGTTTTACACTATAAATCAAGCAATCAGTGAAATTGAGTTCTTGGCTTGAAGAGCTGAAAGGTGAGCTCGTTTTCCTGAAAAGCATTGCTACAGTCTCCAGAGGTGTAAATCTTCATCTTATTAAATTGCAATGGAGCCAGTGGGGCATGGCCTAAGAGAAGAGAGATACCTATCAAGAAAAAAGGACCTCTGCCTTTTGTGCCCTCCATGGCCTGATAGGAGAATATTCTCCTTGCTGAGTACAAGAAACTTTCTTATATCTGCAGCCAAATCTGTTGTCCAATATTGTGTTAGTAAGACCATATCAATTTTTCTGTATTTTAATCTCATGAGTATTGAAACTCATTGTCTTATCTTTGGAAAAATTTTGATGTATTCTGTTACTTGTTCAATATTTTGGGTGAAGGAGCTTGATTTTGTTTTTACTTGACAGGAAGGAAATACAAAGGGTATATATAGTGATATCAAGCACTAGAGGTCTATATTAATGACCATAAGTTAAAGACATCATATAAAGAACACCAATAAATGGAGCTTTTAATTATGTCTTCATACACCCTGCAAAGTAACATTTATGCTGTGTTGCTGTATCACTGCAAAGCTGTTGATATTTAAATTTCTTGTTTGCCTAAACATGAATGAATACAAAATGCTTTCTAAATCATCACAAAGACTGCAGAAGCATTGTGATGCACAGCTCTACCTTTTTTCTATTTATTATCATGTGTGATTGTACTTTAAAACTGCTCTAATGCAGCAGTCCCCCACCTTCTTTTTATGGATTCTTTAAAGTACATTTCATTGAATGGGTTTTTATTTTGCTCTTTCTGCTATATTTAACATCATGCCTAATATTTAAAAGCTAAAATGCTACCATTGGGCTGATAATCCTTGAAATGAGAAGAATTACCTAGTGCTCAGTTATGAGAATGAGGATTCTATTTATTTTACATGCATTAAAATGATCAGAGGTGCTTCATTTTTATTTTTTCTCCTATCTGAATATTTACCATATTTTACACGTTTTTGTAAGTGCATACATTTATAAAGAACAGTGGAAAAGCTGAAATACACTATTGCAAATGCTGTGACCATTTTCTTTTCTCTTTTGTCACATAATGCATAGGACTGGCCAGAAAATGATCCTTTGTCCTAAAAGAGTCAAGCTTTTGAAATTTTTATTAATGTGCAAAATACGAATGGAAGAGCAGGTGCATGCAATGTGCCTCAATCTCTCCTGTTGGAGTTGTTCCGCTTGGTATAAATAATTGAATGTCCTAGTGGCCATGGGCAGGGGGGAATAGAGCAAGTGAGCAGGATGACAGCATAGCCCAGTGACCACAACAGTCATCTGGGCTGCAGGGAAAGCCAGGCTCAGCTCCTTCCTCTGAATCATGAGAGGATGCTCGTGTTTCTTGCAGGAATGTCCTAATCACTTGGCTGAGGACTGTTCTGGAAGTGCTTTCACTCACTTGTATGTGTCTGATAACTGGGCATCATTTCCAGTCAGAGAGTTATGATGGCAAACATTTCTGCAAGAGTTATTATTTTTTCAGTGGGGAAAAAGTGTTTTGTCATGTTTTTGGCCATATCTGGTAATAAATAGGATTTAGAATATTAGCTAGTCATGGTTTCCAATGTACATCAGTGTTAGTCAAGCTTCAGAATAATACAATTAAGTAACTTATGGGGGACTAGAACTAGAGAATTTAATTTGCAAGAATAGGGTATATCATCTATTTCCTACAGCTGCTTAGTTTCTAAATTTGATATCTTAAAACTGTTGGAGTTGCTATAATTTCAGATAAAATGTCTTTCTACAGGCAAAAGATAATTTTTCATATGCTTTTAAAAAACTAATAAAGTAGTAATCTACAGTATTTTATTATTTAGAGCCCTAGCCTTGGGGACATGATTTGCAATGATTTTTTTTTATATCTCAATTCAGGGTGTACATGTGAGCAGCCTGGGTGAATATATCTGTCTGTCTTTTCTATAGGTTTTTTTCTTTCTACCAAATGCTGTCTGCATTCAGTCCATAGAAACACTACCACCTCTTTAAGTGGTAATGCTCCCTGCAGAGTTTTTAGCCTGTAGGAGATATGATTAGGGGGTGATAGTGTTAAGCACTCCTCCTGTATCTGCTGGCCCACTATGATAACCTTAGGGTTACAATGCATGTCTGACAAATACAATTCCATTGTGACTAGCGCCTTATGGCAATTTAGAAGGCTTATTCATCATTTTACAACAGACTTCTGTCAGGGATTTTGCTTATTTGCCCTTCACTGGTGTACAGTAGTTGTAGGTTTATCTCTAGGAGTCCAGCCCTAATAACCAATAACAAAGTGCTTAAGCTCTAAGCTTGTGAGAAATGGACTTACATTATATTCCAACTGCACCTTAGCTCTCGACTGATAAGACAATGTGTCTCTGAGAGAAGGAAGGATTTGTATGAACTGATCCTTTACAGTTTGGTGTATGCATTGGTAGATGATATGGGGGAGTACATTGTGTTCTAACCCTCCAGATCCCAGCTTTTTACATATAAAATGCATCCTTGCCATCATTAGGAATGTTTCCTTTAAAATATGAAAGTAAAGAGATATCTTGCCTTGGAAATTGCATTACAAAGTTGTTTGTAACGATGGTGTGGGATTTGGAAGAGCTGAGTTACTTTTGATGAAATCCCCATGATTGTGGTTTAAATTACACAGATTTATTTAAGGAA
>NW_005054343.1:847365-861187 GCF_000277835.1 Geospiza fortis | reverse complement strand
TAGTGGTTCCAGATGAAATCCAGGAGAGAGGGAAAAAAATGCTACTCACATTTTAATAACCCAGAGAATTCTAAGTGGCTAACCATATTGTTTACTATATATCAGTCTGAAGAATAAAGAATAAAAGCGCATGAATAGGCAGGCACACAGCATGGAAGAATAGCACCATACACCCCAGCTAAAGAGCATTGTATATTCAAGGTTTAGATCTTCCACCCAGCAGATTTAGAGCGTGAGGGGGCAACATTTGAGAAGTGTGTACTGAACAAACACAAACATGAGGATTGCCTTTTTTCAGTTTTAAGTGTGAAAACATTAGCTCTCCCTCTATGCCTTTGAAGTCTTCTCTTTCTAGCAAAGCTCTGGCAGGAGGGAGGTCTTTCAATTAGTTTCTCACTCATAATGATTTCTTTGAGAAATTTTAATCAGGTTTTCCATCACAGAGTGCATTTGTTGCTGGTACTTGATCTCTTGGCCAGTTGAAGCTTCTGTGGTCCTTTGTCTCTTGAGCAGTTGGGTCTTTTATAAACTTTCTGGAGTAGTTATTAATCATGGAACTTTTCTACTTTTTTGAGGTGCAAAACTGCACAGAGAAAAATACCAGTGTAGTGACATGAGCTAATTATCTGCAGTGTTGCCAAGATAAGAGGTAGTATGTTAGCAGTAATACCTACAACAGTGTAATTACTTTCTGTTTCCATTATTTTGTAGTAACCACATAATTAGCTCACTGTACCAGAAGCTGTCTGCTTTTTATGGCAACCTGTACTGCTAATCACTAGAAAAGTTTGTGTAAGTGATCTGTAGTCTTTGCACTCATAGAGTTGCACCAAGTAATTTGAAGGGGCAGCTGTGTGCTGGCCCTTCTGCAGAGGTAAGGAGTGAGAAAGAAGAGACTGACAAAGCTGTAGGAGCAAAAGGAGTGAAACCCTCACTACAACTTCACAAAAATGTTTAGTGAGGCTTCAACCACTTTGTACAGTTTTTTCTGGATTAAAGTATACATGCTCATCCTTAGTCTCTTGAATCCAGTCTACTTTAAAGAATTTTGCATGACTCGGTAAATGTTGATTCTCTTAAACAATATAATATATTCTGACTCTCTGAACTTCAAAGGGGATGCTTTCTTATAAAAGCAGAATTTCAGGAAGGAAGGGGCTCAGCAGGACCTGATTATTCATTATGAAGGAGACATTCTTCTTTGGGGTGTTTTTTGGGGGTGATGTGCTCTAGCAAGGAGTTCCTCTGTGATGCCTGGGACATGGGTTACCTGCCCATTACTGCCCCTTGCAGTTCCTGTGCCAGGGGGAGGGCAGGTCACCATTGCAGCGGTGTCTGGCAGAGCTGGGCTGCCATTCCCACCCGGGCTGGCAGGGCAGGAAGGTCAGGCTGTGCCTGGGAGAAGGAGGGAGCAGAGCCAAGCTGGGCTCTTGCAGAGCTCTGTGCTCCCTGCCCAAAGTCACACCATTGGACTCCAGTAGGGACAATGCCACTGCAGGCACCAAGGCATAGCAAAAAAAAAAATGGCACTATTACACTAAATTATTTCTGCTATTTCTACTCCCTAAAAGCTGGCTTTTGGGTATATGAGTGGAATCTATGTACACAGTACTTTAGATTAGCAGGAAAGAAAAATTACAAGTGTTGTACACATTTACAAGTTGGATAGGGAATTTTGTGCTCCTGTGTTCTTCCTGTCTCCCCACAGCCTCTATTTAAGTACAGTTTCACTAAATTTCGGGAATAAAGAACATGCTTTTAATCACCATTTCTTCCTACTTAGTTCAAATCCTGTTGTCAGTTAATTATAGATGCTACTTTTTCAGATAATATTGCATAATTCAATGGAAAACAAAAAAAAGCTCTGTAAAAAGTGGTTATTAAATTCAGCTTTAGATATTTGATATGGTTTTCAAGTACCTCTTTATTTATTTGAGAAAAGGAGTCCTCTTGAAATGTACCCTTTCTTCTTCCCCTCTGTGGCCTTGGAGCCAATCCCTCTGAGTACTGCTCCTACATTAATTATTATGGTAAGTAGAAAAGATCAGGTGATAACATGAATACTCTTAGAGCACACTACTAAGACTTTAAGGCAGGCAGCAGTGCTACATGGTTGTAAGCTATACACTGCCTGATTTATTTGTGTTTTTAATGCACCAGTAAAAACAAGGCATTCTTTGGCCCCTGTTTGATCCTTCATCCTGGGCCTGTCCTTGCTGACAGCCCCCCCTCACTGCAACTGCTATTCCTTGTGCTCTGTGAATTGCCCCCTTGTGCCAGCAAAACCAGGAGCTCAGAATAAAAGCCCCCTCTGCACTGCTGGGCTGGTTGTGCCAAAAGCCACCTAGGTTTAATTCCACTGAAATCAGTGAAGTTATACAAAGCATTACTTGGGGTCCATGCTAAGCCATTGCATTGCTCACTGCTTTATAAAGTGTTTAGCATGTGTGTTTTGTCCCCTGGGAGCTGTGTGTGTTTGAGCAGTGGTTCTGGGAGGGCAGGGAAGGGGGAGACCCCCAGCACGAGCTACTCGAGCTTTTTCTTTCCTCTCAAGTGCCAGCAGTAGTAAGGCATTCCACCTTTGCAAACAGAGGGAACACTGTTGCTGAAACAACGCAAGGCAAACTAATTTAGTCCTTAAAAGCAAGATTATTAATATTCTGGACACCTTAGGGTGTTCTGAAACTTCAGCAAATCATGACATATACAAGATGTGTTTTTGCCACTGGGCGACATTAAGAAAATTTAACTGGATGTCACAAGTTCAAGTAGTGCAGCAAAAGAAAATTTATTCCAATACTTCCTTGTCAGACATCAATTAGAGCAGATTCCTCACAGCTAGAAGAGTCAGATTCTGTTTTGTTGGGGGTAAAATATCCAAGCTGTCCCCACTTGGTTGCACAGACTAAGATCTCTGTTTTTCTTACTTTTGGAATCAGTTTCAGTACTCTTAACATAGCAAAATTTATTGCTGAGTAAAATTAATTAAAGGCCAATCTCCACTTTAACCCTATTTCCTTTATATTTCAATCTGCCTCTAGGTCTTCAGATCAGGTTCAGTTCTTGCTTCCATCTGTTGTTTGTGATCTGGTGGTGTTGAACAGATAAAACTCCATAAATTCCCCTGTGAGAGTGTCACATACCTATGGGGATGCTTTTGTTCGACTTCTTGCCTACTTTCTAGATAAAATATTATGCAAAAGCAAAGAGGAGAAGCTAAACATACTGAAAACTCCATGAAGTGTCTGTCCTGTGTCTGGAAGTCTGGGATGCCAGGCTGCAGTAGTGCTGGAGTGGGGGGATTGATACCCATTAGCTGCAGACCTTCCACTGCCTTTCTGATCAGCTTGTAACAGTGTGGGGATCTTATTCTGCATCTCCCTATTGATATAAAAAAATATAATAATAATTTGGCAGAGCAATAGAACAGTGTCAACAAAATCCATAGGTTTTAAAAGGCAAAATATTTACAAACTGTTTGCAAATGGTGACTTGAATACTGCAAATATTTGCTGTACTTGCAAATTAGCTACTTGAACACTGCAGAAAATCACATGGAGTTACATAAAACATGGGAGAATGCAATAGTTTGATGTATTTTGTTGCATTTATAAATATGTAAACTTTATTTTGGATAGCAAAAAGGATGAATCAATAAGTAGCTGTCCTTTCTCTCATTACAAGTGGCTCAGCACCAAATTCTGGAGTACTGGTTCTGGTGGACAATGCATGGACTGAATTGGCCTCTGCATATTCCAGTGCTGATTCCAATAGATATGTGCTCTGTGGTATTTTTGTTTCTTTTATGTACTGGTTCCTCCATAAAGATGTTACAACTGATAAGGAATTCGGGGTGGGAAAGGGATAAAATTTTTTTGAGCCATCTCTGAAATAGTTCTGAGCATCTACAGTTAATCAGCAAAAGAATAAGTGTCCTTCAAACAATCAGACCTGCCACAAACAGGTCAGTTATCTCCAGTTTATCTTTGTATTAGCCCTATAAAGCTGAAGTAATGCTGGTCTGGTTTACAGACATGGAAGAGATGATTTGCTTTCCTAGTATGATATTTTAAACCAAGAGAGCCTGTGGATGTTGGTAGCTTTTCCCTGCTGAAGTACTTCACAAAGACTTATGGGATTATATGGGTACAATGAGTTACACATTTAGAGGAATGTTGCTCTTATATCATCTGATATAGCTCTTCATTTGCTTTATCAATGCACAATGAAGAATAAAAGTATTATTTCTCACATTTGGAGAAAAATGATCAATAAATATTTTAGCTGCAGACAACCCTTAATTTTCTTTCCAGAAAAGATACTTTAAAATTGTAGCAATGACTGCCATTATAGTATACATCTATAAGTGCTAAAATACCTTGCTTGCAGACTAGTAACTTCCTTCCACAGGGCACCAAGCCAGCACTCAGACCTACTAACAAAGTGAGATTTGTCTCAATATGTGTTTTTAGGGAGTTGTTTAATTGCAAAGTTGACTCTTATTAAAAGAGAACAATGAGAAAACAGGGCAGTTATCTGGCCTTTCTCCTGAAACAGCAATTATAGCAGCGCTGATACCAGTGCTAAGCTAATGTACATTTTAATTTGTGTGGTTGAGAAGCACACCTTTGGTTCCGGGACATTTGTCCAAGCGCTGCCCGGCTGCGGCTGGCACGGAG
The DNA here is from genome assembly GCF_000277835.1 of Geospiza fortis. Lineage (NCBI taxonomy): Eukaryota > Metazoa > Chordata > Aves > Passeriformes > Thraupidae > Geospiza > Geospiza fortis. Next base: position 856,508 of record NW_005054343.1, on the reverse strand, counting down.
CGCCTGGCACTGTTGTGGTGACAATCCCTGAGCTCCAGGGGAGGCCTGGCACTGTTGTGGTGACAATCCCTGAGCTCCAGGGGAGGCCAAGGTGGGGCAGCCTCCGTGACCTTGGTGCCTGCTCCCTGCTCACCAGCCCCTCAGGGGCTGTCTGCCCTGGTGGGGAAAGGTCCCTGCCTCTGCCAGACGCAGAACGGAGGGGAAATAGGGGCCCACAACCTCCAACAAACCAGTTTGTAATTCCCCCCAGCTTCCTGGGAACAGCCCTTCAGCCCGCCTGGAGATCAGTTCATGGAGAACACAAACTCTCTTTGTTTCAGGTGCCTTTTCTTAGCAGGAAGATATGAAAGCCTTCCTCACTGACACAACTCAAGATCCTTTGCCATTCCACTTACTAAGTAAATGATATCAAGTTAAGATCTATCGCAGGCCTTGAGGAACTTTTTGGTAATATCTGAGGTCAGTCAGGGAAGGCAATGTAAATATCAGGGTTCAGTGCTGCTCTAAGTGAAACTGATAGCACTGGCCTTGGTAAAAGCAGGATTTGATTTAGCTTTAAAACAGAAAGCCACCTGAGGACGGCCCAGTGGATTTTTGCTGGGCATGCCCTAATAAAAAGGTGGAGTGGAGCAACTGAGTCATTGACTCATTGAGGTTGAAAAAGACTTACAAGATCATTGAGTCCAGCCTTTGACAGAACACAATCATGTCAACTAAAGCGTGGGACTAAGTGCAACATCCATTTGTTAAACATGAGGGTTTCAATAGTTGTTAGTCAGACTTCTCCTTTGGGAGCTCAAATAGGTAAACTTCTGTGCTATAGTCAATACAGCTTAAAAATCTCTGCTTATCTCAGGAGTAATGGGAATGCAAGAAAAGAGCTAAGTACCTACAGTTATATAGGTATGTCTATACTACTGTTGTGTGATACATCTACATACATATATATGTGTACTAGAACAAATACTTTAATGTAGGGTAGAAATGAGACAGAAATCTGTTGAGAAATCACAAAATTTCACATGAAGAGCTCTGCTCTAAAAGTGAAAACAAAAGAAAAAAAGGATTAACCCGAAACTTTTCCTAAAAGATGTCTTAAAGAAGATTAGAAAAAGCTTTTTCATCACTGGGAATCCTTCTAATATGCAAATGTATTTGGAATAAGTATTGGGTAGAAGAAAAGTAGTTTGATTAATGGAACCTGTCCTTTATAGTTGTGTTGCAATGTGCAAGGCTCTGTGTTGTGCCTCTGTGTGTGTGTGTGTTTCAGCAGTAGCATAAGCATGCTGGCAAAAGCCACTGCCAAGTCTCATTAATTGCAACTCCCGCAGACTTATTCAGCCATAGAACTCTTATTTGTGGTGTAGTTTTACATTAATTTGGGATGTGGGTTTCCTTTAAATTTCAAACTGCATAGAGCAAAGTCTGTCCTAGTTAAAGAAGGGAAAAAACAGAAGGTGGCTAGATCTTAGGAGAGAAGCAAGATGATTTGCCCCTTAAATTCATTAGGATTGCTATATGGTCTCATTTTTGTTGACAAGTGCAGTCCAAACTCCCCAATAAGTGAGAAATTTCCTATCCAACATACTCTTTCAGCCAAAGCTGTGTAATTGCCCAATATCACAGGCACAAACGGCAGGAGGGCAAAGGAGTTCAGTCAGGACCCCCCAGTGTTTGTGTTTGGTATGAAACACTCCATACAAAAATAATGATTTTGGCTCCTTGAGCCTCCCTCCAGTAGTATGTTCAAAAACTTTGCCAGTTGCTGTTGTACTTTGTTCTCCAAGAGTACACTGTAGAAAATGCAGCTTCACTAAAGAGTGGCCAAAGGGTAGACATTTGTGGTGAAATAAAAGAATTTTTTATATATATCAAAGATTGGTACAAACACATGAATTTAGTTTGAATAATATTTGGTTTGTGTCCAACAAGGCAGAGCAGCCCAACACTTCTAAAACTGTCATAATTCTGCCTGGCTTTAACTTTTGCAACCGTTCTCTGAATAATGATGACTGTTTTAAGATTTTTTTTGAAAGTCATTAATGTTACTTTTGTATATTAAAAAAAATACTGCATTTTTGTAGATTTTCAGCACTAAGTTTATATTATGGACTTTAAACTGTTCTTTTAATTAAGCTATCCTATTAATTGGAAGGTTTCTCAAATTAAAGCCACTCCTTTGTGGGCAGTATTTCCTTTTGCACTTTTAAATTAAACTATTAACCAGTGATGGACAAGTCATAATACAGTCAAGAAAAAGCTTTGCTTTTTGAGTTGGTATCACTTGGAGAGGAGCTAATCTGATGGAGGGGAGTTCTCTGAGTGCACTGGGGGAGAGGTAACAAAAGGTTTATATGGTAGGAAAAAAGCATGTATTTATTGATCCTTCTGTCTGTCACAAACGTATGCTGTATATCAAATCAGCAGTCTCCTAGGAATTTCAGTATCCTGGATGTGGACACCAAAGTGCCTTTAATTAAAATACTTCTCTGAATGTATTTTGTTTCTATAGTTTGCTGCTTATTTTAAAACTACTAAAATATGGCATATGTGGAATCAATGCACATCAAAGTACTTCAAAAGATCCATTGTTTCTAAAACTGGTGACTTAAATTCTGACTTTATTTTATGTATGAGGAAAGCAAGACAAAGTTCTCTACAGATTTGGGAAGAGAACATAACTCATTCTCCTGAGATAACTGCTGAAAACACATACTTCCAAAGAAAAGACCAAAAGCAGAAAGAATTCAAATAAGTGAGAGAGAGAAAGAAAGAGAGAACTGAAACTCTGACATGACTTTGAACTTTCAGGCCCTCAAATTGCAGCTCAGACTGTTGTCAAACACAAGTGCACAAAGGCAGGTTGGAAAGCTGTTGGGAAGGCTTGGGGTGGCAGCCTGTATTTATCAGTTCTAAGGTCTGTATTTGAATTTTCTGTGTGCAGATCATGTATATTTTTTGTATATATAGATAAATGTGACATATATGTATAAGGAATTATTTATGTATAAAAATATATATTGCTGAGATTAGGAAAATAAGAACTGTTATCTGAGCTCTGCCCAACAGCCTGTGTTGGCAGATCTGTTTCAAGCAGTGGCTGGTCTCTGATGATCCAGCAAATGTTTATCCCACCTAATGGAAAATCAAGGAGTAACAAGATGATGCATAGAATTTTTCTCAGCCTATGGAGAAAGTTGCTGGCCTAGGTTCTGATGCGTGTGGATTGGCATCCAATGCATGTTCTTGTCTTTTTGAGAGTTATTTAAAATGTTGAGAAAGGAAAATAACTTAAAGAATCTTGAGCTGAATTCATTCCAAGAGTAACTTGACTAGAAAAATCTCTTCTAGAGATTAATACCACCTTTATAAATTCAAGAGTGACATACAGGCATATGGCCTCTAACAGACCCCTGTGCAATTTCCACTGGAGTTTCTCCAGCTTTGATATGAAATCTTCACATCTTATGAAACACCTTTGGGTGCCCTTTCTTGGGTAGAATCCTCTGGGAATGCAGGATTTGTGTAACAGCCAGAGGGTGAGGAATCCCTAGTGTAAAATTCCTGTCCTAGCATGCAGAAGGAATTGGGTCATCCTGGCTGCTGTCTGGGTGCAGAGTGTTGGGGCTTCCTCTCCAGAAGGCTTCACCAGTGGTGGGTTTCCAGAGGGAGAAAGTGCTACACTCCTTCATTCAAGCTGCAGTGGGCTAAGTGAAGTGAAGTCAGCAGACTTTGGTTTGAACCGAACATGTACAATTTTGTCTTAAAAGAGATGAATATTGTTTATTTTTTTAAAATGGGATAGTAACTTGCTAAAATAGGGTCATTACCACACAAGAGATCAAGCTCTTTTGCCTCTTGATCTTTTTTGATCTTGATAAAGGTCAGAAGAATAAAGGTCTTACTGGGGATAAAAGTCTTAAGAGAAGTTCTTTAGTGGTAATTTTTTATGTTAGTATCTCTTTTTTTCTCCTCTGTCTCCAGTGAAGCATGGAGGAGAATAGCTTTAGCTAGATTTGGGCTTTTTTATGTGGTCATATACATATACAGCAGACCTGAAAGCCTTGTTTTCTGTTGGCTATGTATTTCTTCCAAGATCCCAGCTCAAGTGAGTGTGATATCTTTGTGGCTGCAAAACCCTAAGGGGGACCCCTGCATACACGCAAAAATACAATTGCAAAAAGCTCATTCCTTTATACAGCGGATTACTTTTAGATTTACTTCGATGTGATCTGTACAGATTCCCTTCATCTAAGGGGAGGTCTGATTCTCTTAGCTGACTTACGCAGCCACACACCAAGAGAGCCTCATTTTGTGGAAGCCAAATCTCATTAATGGCAATCTGCTGCCCATCTTTTAATTAGCCAGAGAATTGGTGACACTTCACAACCACAGCAGAGGCAATAAAGTAGCATTGTAATATAAAATAAGGTGAGGTGTCCAGCAGAATAGAAAGCCCACATTTATCTACATTAGCCTACTGACTGGAGTCTCATTTTATATGGAGTTTAGTTGTATCCATGTTTATTATGGCACAAATACACAAAAAGTTAATATTTTTAGCTTCTGAAATACCTTCACTGTTAGCTAACTTGAAGGTTTGAAATGACACAAATTTCAAACTAAGTGTGAAATCTTTTTTCCATAGTCTGCATTCCTTAGATTTGATGTAAATACTAACTGATTTTTAATGAAACCATGTACCTTAAGATTTATAAAATTGTTCCCACTATTTAAAGGCACTACTGTTTTTAGCAAATTTTTCAGGCCCATACACTGTGGTATGCATGGCTTGCTATTAATTTAAAATTTTGGGGCATAATCTTCCTATTTGTGTGTTGATTTTATCAGGTACAGGAAAAATTGTATTATTTAGGTTTTATACTGCTTGATGTTATCTGAGACTTCTCTCCCTTTTGGTTTGTATAACAGTCTGTTCTATAGGGATTCATAAACAATTTGTGCTTCAATCATTTTCCACTTATTTCACTTTGCTTTATAGAATACATTTTATGCTGCAGTTTCAGCATATGTCTTTTTGATTCAGTAATCCTACCTAGTCCAGAATCAATACTTACATTTTCCTTCCCCATAATAGTAAAGGGCATATAAAATGCATGAGACAAAGTAAGCTCTTTCTAAAGATATAGATTAAAACTGAAACTGCACTTAGAAATGTGAAAAACTGAACGAAGAGTTCTGAGTCTGGGACAGTTGTCTGTGATACAGAGGAAATATTGAAGACTGTCAGAAAGTATCAGAGCACAGTGATAGCAGCCAATGCCACTGCCCTACTGCTCTGCAATTGATTGCTGATGAAGTAATTGTTTATTTTGTCTACTGTTAACTCTAGAAGACTTTTACTGTAGCAGTGCAGGATAAAATGTACTTAGAAACAGGAGAAATTAAAGTCAGTGGGAAATAGCTGCACACTCCTCTGTTTCATGTATGTCTTCCATGAACCATAACCTGTGAATGTATGTACCATCAATGGTGTTGAGAGCTCGGAACTCAGCAATAAATCCAGTGCTAGTGGCATCTGAACTGGGGTGGGGGGACTTAGGGTAATTCATGTTACCTCTATCATGGGTCTCCTGTGTTTACAGTACAAGTCATATATGTGCTTTTCCTAAATTTTTGATTCACCCTAAAATACAAGAGTGAAGAAAGATCCTGGTTTTGGAAAACTATAAAGGTAATTTGTGGACTGATGCACTTCCTTAGAAGGGTTTGAAGGTGCTTTATACAGCAACACATCTGAATCTTTCTTGCTTAGACTGTATAGTAAATATTCATTAAAAGTATGGCCATGACAATTGGATATTCTGGGTTACAACTCTATAATGGAAATTTTACAACATCCTTACAAACTTAACTTTGCTTTATACCTAATTTTAAAAAAGGAATTGAAGTTGCAAAGATATTCATTGCAAAATAAGTAAAATATCAGAAGACAAAAACATTTAAATATTTATGATACTAAACTGGGAGCTGTGGTTCTGGGCTGTTTCACTGCAGTCAGCTTGTAAGGGAATCTTATTTTGTTCCCTTTACAGGAATTAAAGAGAAACTGGGGCTATGTGAAGAGAGTTAGGTCTGAAAGCCAGCTGGTTCCCAATAGTGGCCTGACCTGGTCATAGAAAGGTGAATTATAGCAGCCACTGGGGAGGGAGCATTCAGGGACATGCTGATGCTTTAAAGCATCGTTTGGTTGTGTTTATAAATGCTGGTTTAGTATTGGTGGGCAATAAAGGCTGGTTTGTACAGAGGAGAAACTTCTTGTAAAGGTTGAATGCTCAGTTCATTTGTCTCTAGACAAGACAGGGGTGATGCTCAATTGTAGATATGCATGCTGGTATTATTGAGGTTTTCCTCCAGTCCCCAGGGTTAGAGTTGTTCCAAGACAAAGATCCCAGAACAGCAGTCCTCATCTTTAACTGAATGCTGTAGTTTATGACAAGAAACTGATTGAAACAATTACTTTTCTGACCTGTGACCATGGCCAAAATCTTTCTTTTCTCAAGTAAAATATGCACATGACGAACTCTTATTTTTTCTAGTGTCAGACTGTTGCAAATATGGATTAAAGAAACCAGGCAATAGTTTCAAGCAAAGATTACCTAATCAGGGTGATTTCTTTAAACTATCACCATAACATCTATTCTTTTTATTATAAAGTTCAGGCCTAAAGAAGCATCTTCCAATTAGATTTGCCATGTATGTATTGAGCTACAGAGAATGGTAGTTTGCATGAAAACAGTGAATTTCCCTATGTGCACACTTGTATCCCATGTCCTACATACTGTGGTGTGGTATCCTCTTCCAGAGAGTTACCTCTGATGGACAGGATTAGGGGAAATCCTTGTTTCTTTGGTGGTTTTCAAACACTATCAGACAATGATGCCAACTAAGAGTGAATTAATGAGATATTGGAGCCTGGCAAGTAGAAAGTGGCTTTAAATAACCCTGATTAGCCTTTCCTCAGTTCCTTAGAGCGCAGGCAAGGCTTGAGCAACAACAAAGACCCCACACTCACACTTTTTATTAGTTTGGTGGAAAAAGAGTGTGCTTTTCAGAGGGTGTTAATTAAAAGATTTAGGTCCATTCACACTGGGCATATCCCTTGTTTCATCTTTCCCTCCTTTTTGTGTAGTTTGTTTGCCATGTGAGAGGTAGAACTGCTGTTATGACAGAAAATGTTGACTTTTAAAGAGTTTGCTCATATCTTATCTGTGAGAAAAATATAAGCTGTAATTGAGCATATGAGTTTCACTTTTTATGTGATGGCTTCATTAGACATGAACTTTTATTTTAAGTGATTTAATATGTCTGTCAGTCTTTTCAAAACAGTTTTTCACCCCTCTTCTGTCTTTCAGAAGATCATTGTAGTTGCTACATTTTGCCTGTTTAGTAAATAAATAAAATAAAAATCTTCAAACCCCTTAATCACAAAGCTGTGCTTTTTTAAACCCTAAGCATAGTAAAATCACTACATCAGCCTCTTCTAGTTATGTGAAATCCAGAGTCTACAGATTGTGTTCAGCCAAGAATTTTTTCAGAATCTCAGAAATATATACAAATGTATTTTAAGTATCTGAAACCTGAGTAAATTATTTAATTACAAAATTATCTGCTGCACTTCAGGACTGTTTTTAAAAATATTTGGATGCACTATTCAATGCCTTTTTTCCCCAAATGAGATAGACAGTATTTATTTGTCTGATTCAGCCAAAAATTCTGCAGCTTACCAAAAATCTGTCAAACAAAAATGTAGAAACAGGAGACAGTAGAACACTCAGATTATTTTTTGTGATGGTCAAATCCTGCATCTGAATTGTAGTCAATGAAACCATGGGGATATGAATGAATGAAAAACACATTTGATTTCACGTTAATTTCTGGCTAACAAATTTGTGTCTTTTAAGGCTATATATTAGATACATGTAGGCATCTCTAATAATAATGTGAAACTCATGATACACGTACAGAACATGACTTTGTGCTGATAAAAAGCCTTTGTACTCACATTTAAAATTGTATTATACAAAAGGGGATGTAAAAATCCAAGTAAAGGCTCACTCTTACTTGAGAAGTGAATGTGCTGGGTGCAAGGCTGCTCTGCTGAAGTTAAATGTGTAGTTTCTCTTTAATAGCTCTGAAATATTTTTCATGAAATTGTTTGATCTCCCCTCTCAGTATGGGAAGGTGAGGATACTGGTGGGGCGTGGGGAGAGAGAGAATTCTGGATCTTTTTATAAAACAAGCTAATAGACAGTTAATTATTGCTGCATGCTTTCACTGGCAAACATCTACAGCACACTTTAAAAAAGAAAAAAGGGAAGGGTGATTGCTGCTTGTTAATGGACTCTGCTATTTTACAGCACTGTAGTCGAGCAGCCACCTACAGTTCATCCTTATGTTAATACTAACGTTACCAATTTTAACGTTATGTGCCTCTTTCCACTGGCCCCTGTTGGAACCAACAGCCTACGGCAAGTGCTGTACTGCCTTTTACTTAATTGCTCCTTAAAGCTAACAGTGAATTACATTAAGTGTAATTTCATTGTCGTTGGATCTTGGTGAGTTTGAGGTGGCACGTTTGCCATGGGAGTTCTTTTTCTCTGGTTCAGTGGCTATATCCGGGTGGGATGCATTTCTCCTGGAGTAATCCAGGAGAATCTTTCCTTTGAAGAGGAACAGATGTAGATTTACATATCTGGAGGTCTCTGGCCTCTGATGAGATTAGTTGGTGTTTTTAAACCCTACTGGAAGGTGCATATTTAATAAATGCCTAAAGCAAGCCTGTGTGAAATGGCTGGGCCCTGGGAGACTTTGAATGAGAGGAGAGGAGGAGATGTCAAGTTGCACATTGTGGTACCATCATAATCACTGCTGAAAATAGGCCAACACTTGAAATAACAAATAGATTCAGATTCTGTTGTAAAAGCAGCAAAGAAAAAATGGACAAGGGAACTGGCTTAAAAGCATTTAGGTTTAAATTTCAACTGATCATTTTGTTTCTAATTTCTTAATTGGGAAGACATGAAAATGTAAATTTTAAAACTGGCAATCCTCCCTGCCCCCTGCCAAATAATCTGTGCTTTTTGAACATGCTTATTTGAGGTAACTGCATGCCTTGCAAT